>NC_060885.1:34178631-34368631 GCF_014805685.1 Silurus meridionalis | reverse complement strand
CGCCCACCTCGTGGCTTTTGAGAGTCTACTAATGTTAAGACAGCATGGTCAAAACAAAATGAGAAGTGATAAGCAATAAGCCACTAAAAACACACACACACACACACACACACACACACATACACACAAAAGCGCAATGATCTGTTATTACAACTGCATATAATTTACATCACTGCTGAATGAAATGTCATTTGCTGAGTCAAATAAAATCTATTTGTGTAGAGTTTATTTGGATATTTGTATAGTTGTGAAGTCGTGTGTGTGTGTGGTGTTGGAGTGAAATAGACCTGGTGAAGTACAATAGTCTTATTTATTTCTAGCAACACTCGACACACGTGCATTCGGTTGAACTGCAAACTCGAATTTGAACATTACACAAAAAACATCAAACGTAACAAAACAACAGCACAGGCAAATAAACATTACGTTGAAACGCTGCCACATGACCCGACTCTACACAATACACTGCATCCTAACACACCACTAAAACTTTGTGCAGGACAACAGCTGAAAGAAGGAAAAAACGAAGCATTTGGGTTTTTCTGGCGATGCACGCACCTGAATGCACTCTGAACCTTACAGAGACTCAGAGAATGTTTGTGTTAACACAAAAGATGATGAACTTAAACATAAGCCAAATTACGCCCGAAAAACAAAACTGAGAAGGCTTGTGGTTTTCTGAAAAAAGAAAAAAAGGTCATGCATATTATTCAGAGCTGTGCAATATTTTGAGAGGGATTCAATATTTCTGTGTGGCATTTGCACATCCTATGTTTCTACTTGGCATCTCAGCATTCAAATTCAGCCCACGCTATCTCTTCCCTCTAACACACACGCACAACACACACACACACACACACACACACACGTTTTGCACAGCTTATTCTGTAACAGTATTTTAACTGTTCATATTTTATTAGGTATTTGTCATTTTCTCAGCACGAGTGTGAAAAGCCTTGCTTTGCAAACTATTTAAATGAAGATCTGCCCTGAATAAGTAGACACGTGATCTCTTTTTCAATGGTGAGAAAGTCGTTACACACAGAAACTATACAGCGTCTGCCTGGTTGAACTCCAGCTGAGCAAGCAAAAGGTTAAAGGTCACAGCTGTTGAATAGGCTGCGCTACTGAACCCGTCTGCAACGAGAAATTACACCGGGGTGATTGACAACACCCTTAAACCAAGAAGACCATGTTCTGTCCTAAAAAATACATTCATGGCACGTTATTTATAAAATGCTGTATGAGTAAATAAATATAACACAATTAAACATTCAGACACAAAATGCAACATGACAATTCTGTGTTTCTCTCCACAGTTCTCTACCTCTTACTCGAATTATTCACTTTTGTTGCTTTTTATTTTTTAATTAATTGTAAAATCATTCATGGAATTCAGAACGTGAAATGTCACATCACTCACTGTCACAATCTCCTATTACACATAAGTGCCATTTTGGACACATGAAGCTCACAAGAATTTGACATTTCCATTATCACAACTCAAATTAGGTCCCTTGCTCAATTTCCTCATTTACTATAAAGCAGAACCTGCAGGCCATCGATTAGCTTTTAAATACTGCACTATGGAAGTCCACTCGAGTTTCACTCTTCCTCAGCTACGCTAGTGGTCTGAAAATCAACCAGACCTGATATTACTGTTACTGCTATTACAAATCAGAAACTGTCAGGGACAGTGATTATTTTGAAAGAGTTGTATGTTAATAATACAGCAGGAATATAGTGTTTCTAGTTTGCCTTCAATGTATTAGTGTGTAAAAGACTGAGATCAACTCTGACACAATGATTAAGTGTTTGATTCACCATCATCTTCCCGTTCACATGGAGTTATTCACTAGGGCACTCTTTTCTATTTAATAGTAGAACTGCTTCCCTTCACATGCTTGTTACTCATACCGTTACCAAAGATCGCAAGACAAGAAAAGACGGCAATTTAGAATTTCCTGTTCACCATAAACTGAACAATTCTTAAATTCCCAAAATACCAACTGCAAATACCAACACATTTATCTTACAGATTTTAAATGGTCATAGAATGAATGTCTAACCCTAATCCTAACCCTAAACCTAAACCTAAACCTGTTCAACCCTGAAATATTTCACTAGAACATGGCTTCAGCTGGTTTTGTTCCTAAGTCCATATATTTATACACATCATCATGCATCTTTTTTCTCTCTTCTAATTAGGTGTTATAGTGAAGTTCAAAATATGACAGCTCTGCTGTAGATACACAAAATAAACCAGTGCCTCTATAAACCACTTCACGCCACCATTAGGTACTGAATGTTCTCACAGTCACTCTTCTGATTATATGTACAAATAACAACCAAACAAAAACAAGCTCTTATTCTACAGTATGACTGTATGAGTGCATACAAACACCACGCAGCAGCAATCAACAAATTCATTTAAATATCAAGTAACATAATAAATAGTTGAATTGTTAAACATGACTCCTTAATAAAGTCCATTTTAATTGAGCCTTTAAAACACAGAACTAATCATTTCCACCAAATTATATTCACTCATTAGGAAGGCAGTAATCACCACTCAGAGTGTAAACCTATTAGTGAAAATACCGACTGAAAGAAAGAGAGATAAAACACACACATATATATATATATATAATTCAGAAGCATAATATATCTTTATATGTATTATAATATCTTATAATATAAAGAAAGTCATCAACTCAAACCAGGCCGAGGTTCACTAAGATATACAATATTCACTTGTGTGCCACAAAAATAATCAATATTCATTTAAAATCAAAAAGACTAAATATTAACATCAGGCAAGCATTTGTTTTTAGTATTTATTTTAACTTTCTCTGTATGTAATTATAATATATTCATATATAATTAGAGGCAATGCTCAGACTTTGTGTCTGGCCTAATTCTAAATACAAGTTTAATAAACACTTGCAGAACAAGCAGATATGTTCCTTCACATTTTTTAAAATTCTATACTAAACACACACACACACACACACACACACACACACACACACACACACACTATACACTTTAATTCCAAAATTAACAATGATAATGCTGATTTGCATTAAAGAATACAGCAGACTATTAACCTTATAATATTGTGTACTAATAAAGGAGCCAAACTATCACATTAAAATAAATCCCTATAGACAAATAATTTAAAGTCTTCATTTGTCTCCAAAATATGAAAAAATAAATAAATAGTAGAAATAATATCACTTTATGATATAATATGATGTAAAGCTTAATGTCCATATGTAGGAACACATTAAACTGTATTTTTTGTAGGAGCTTTTACAGGTCAGTCCTCAGGCTTGTGTGTGTGTGTGTGTGTGTGTGTGTGTGTGTGTTATTATGTTTTACTTTAGTAATTATGGATGAAAATAAGCTGTAAAATAAAATATTTTTTTGTGATTTAAATGCTGGGAATAAATATACAAGCAAAAGAGATAACCGCCGACTCAATAAAAAAAACTACTGAATCAAATAACACCGATAAATAATCTGTGTGTGGGGAAGAGAAATAATCTTTAAAACTCTGCTCTTTCCTTTTTCAGCTCTTGTAGCTGACTGAAAGCGTTATCTTCAGGATTGTGGGTCTAATTCAGACATAAACGATTTTGCAGCTTTAATTCATTCATTAAAAACATGCGGATCAGTAAACATTAGCATCAAAATGAAGCTTGTTGAAATGAACAGGTGATCAGAGTTTTTTAACATGGTGACAATTCACAATGGAAATAATGAATAAACCCTGAATTTAAACTGTTTCAGTTACAGACAGATTTATTTTTTATTTAGTTGTAAGTCAGTTTGATAAAAATCCAGTTTGTTCAATACAAATGTGGTGTTTTTCCCTCATATGAAGGAGCAGCATGGGTTTTACTCTACTGTCTAATTCACTTATACATTTTTATATAAACTGATATACACTTAGTTATGTTTCTTAAACATGTAATACAAATGAATAGTACAAATATAGATTTTAATAATCACAGGGAAATAGATTGGATATGAGACTAATGTGTTCGTCTAATATTATTCATAGTGGTACTGTTTTGTGGATAATTGCTCTCATTATATACATTTTATAATTTATACAGATGTTAAGAAGTAAAGAGTACAATCCTCATCAATTAACCTATTTACAGGCTATTTCATAACATTTATCCATGTAATGTTGGCTACTAACATGGTGTGTGGCAGACATAAATATCAGTATCAATATTCAGAATACTATAAATTCAACATCTACATTTATAATTGAAATAAATTCAAAATTGTTTGCAAAAAAAATATGGTTATAAATGTAATTTTCACATTTCCTATATTTTATCCAACACTTGAGCTGTAAACTGAATAATGAGAAAAAAGAAACTTGAAAAAGTGAATTGTTTTGTAGCTATTTATAAATTCTGCTCGCATCACTTTATGATAGATAGATAGATAGATAGATAGATAGATAGATAGATAGATAGATAGATAGATAGATAGATAGATAGATAGATAGATAGAATACACTTTGATTATTACACGTATCTGCTGTTCTGTATGTTCAGCACACTTGTAGTGTATAATAATAACAAAGTGCTCGTGTGATCTGTTTTAGTGCCAGATGCTGATCCTGTACACAGTGTTATAGCACGAGCTGTTTATAAGGTCGTTATAGTTTATAAAAATAAGATATAAATGAATCGCTCTTCGATTTTAAACATTGCGTGACTTCATGTGAAACTCCGAGTCAGACCGAACAAATACACAGGACTCATTAGTTTAGAAACACCGCCCCCCTCTGGTACACCGCGGTATCACAAAGCCCTATCAGGAACACGTGCAGCAAAACAACAGAGCAGTGAAACAGCTTTCTGAAAATCCTGCAAGAACTTCCTGTGGACATTTCTGAGAAGTCTAGAATATTTCATGTAATGTAATGAAAAAAACCCTACAAAATAAATCAGTATTTCACGAGATGACAGATTTAATAAAACTAGGATATTTTATTCTTTAGTTGACAGCAGTATTGTATTCCAGTATAAACCAGGTTACTGAAAATATAATGTAAAGTGCTTGTGTGAGGAAGATGATTTTATTATTCATTAAAGTTGCTCTCAGACCTTTATAGATCCAATAGGCAAGTAAAGAACAAAAAACAAACTGTGTGAGTTTATCATCAGTATTAATGATCAAATATGGGAGAGTTTAGAAGGATTAACGGCAGCACACTGAAAGCAAACACCATGCTGATGTTCTTCTTTTAGCTCAAAATACTGCTGTTTTTATAACAACAACAACAAAAATACATTGCACATAATCAGAAAATGGAAAGGATAAAGAAAAACACACAATCGGAGTAGCATCAGTGATAGAAAAAGCAAAACACAAAAACCTAAACACACACACACACACACACACACACACATACACACACACACACACACACACACACACAAGTACAGTGTAATATGTTTGCACTTTAAAATGTGCCACAATAATGTAGGAGTTTCGTATTCTCTTACAAACCTCTTGAGTTTAGTCAGATGTGGTCAAATATAAAGCATCAGGTTTTTCAGAGCCAGAAACAGATTGTTAGATGCTGCTTTTATACGTGACGATGCACAACGAATTACAGCGGCAGGATTAAAGAGAAGTATATTTAATTATATATTTGTAATTGAAACAGACATTCTGCAGAAATTCTCAATAAAAGACCACTGATTTAAATAAAAGCAAACAAATCTTATGATGATTCGATCTCCAGTCTCACAGACACACACACATTACATATTACTATATATAGTATTATAAAAACACGTTGTGTGTGTGTGTGTGTGTGTGTGTAATAACTCCACACAGATTTTTAGTATAATATTCTGTTACAGATTGTATGTTACAGTGTATTATGGTAAAGCTAGTAATTCACTAGTTATTTTTCTTAGAAGATAAAAATCTGTGCTGAGCCTCTCACACAAGGAACAACCAAATAAAACAAATAAGTAGAAATAATCAGGTATCTTTGACTGTGAGATAAAGCCAGTAACTGTATTTATTCTGCGCAGTGAAGAGAAACATTTACATGCAGATCATAAAAATCATAAAGTTCAGAATTATTCATATTTGTTACTATAAAAAAAACCCTCAGTACAAATATATCAGTCAGAATAATTACTCAAAATGGAAATGAATTCTCTCGACGTGTTTGAGCGACACAACACCTAAGAGCTCGTTCCTTTCTCCCCCACGCACAACACCGCAATCAGGTATTATCAATACCAGTGTGTCACAAGTACAAAAACGTGGACTAATTTCTCCGGAGTGTTTCAGTAATTCCATATATTATTCATCACTCCTTTACACTTGAGGAATAATAAGCTTTTGTTTTTAGCATGTGCAGTTGAGCTGACTCAAAGCACAACCCCCGTTTTGGGCCTTGACCACCCACACCCACACAGCGCATCTGACTTTTGCGTCAGCAACCTTATTTGAACCTGGTGACTTCTTCAAGAAAATTTGCTGATTCTTACCAACATTACAGAGAAACTTGCCGAAATGACTCTCCGCTTCACAAACAAGAAATTTGTTTAGTTCTCTATGATGATAAATAAGACTGAAACCTGACTTAGATGATCAAACAGGCTATTTCTTAGTCATGTTACACCAGACCTGATACCGATACTGATCTTTTACCTGTGACATTAACGTGACATTTCACAATCGGTGCCTTATTTCATGTTTACCAGAAATTTTTACCAAACTAAAATCAGCAGCAAAATTCTTTCTGTTTCTATGAAATTGCTGTAAGTGGGGCAAAAAGTGCAAATAGTTTGATGTAAATATAAATAGTACAAAGCTTGTTTGCCACAAAATAATCTCTAAAATAGAATTTACATAAGATATAATTTATTAATGGTTGTATTTATTACTTTGCTGTTATTAAAAGTCAAAAAATAAAAGCTAATACTTTTTTTAAACTGACACATGAACTGCTGTGTCTGTAGGAAGTGCTAACACTTTATAGACTTTTAAAACAATTTTTAATTCAAATATATTAAATATTAAACCATAACAGAATCGCCACCATTTCTGTAAATTAGTTCTAAATAAGTTTATGCATTTTAACAAAACCTAAATAATAGATATGACAATAATTAAACTGAATTATTTTGTATGTTAAACAATGCAATGCTGTAGACAAACATTTCAGCATTTGATTTGTAATATTAAAAAAAACAAGCTACCAAAAGCAATATTTAGTGGTCAGTTATAGTATCTATAAATGACTTGATGCGTACGCGGCGGTCTGATACGCTCCAAAAATGACGTGGAGACTGAAAATAATTTATAGTTCAGCAAACAAGTCGAATTATAAAGAAGCTGCCCGAAGCATAACTAAAAATCAACAGACAAAACAAGGCTAAAATATTTATTTATAAATGAAATAAAAGGAAGAGTTGCAGATCAGGAAAATAGTACATGATGATTGAGCATGGACTGGACACTGTATATAGAAGTATGTAGCATTTCTTACCTTTTGCCACTAAACTCCTGAGTCTGATAGTAATACAACAATTTATAAATGACACACAGTTTCTAATCTGATGTACCCACACAGCTATGAGTGTTATTTGTAAAGAAATAAATAGCTAAAGAATTCTTCAGACTACATTCTAGATCAGTTTAAAAGAGTTATTAAGGGAGTTTTTTTGCTGCTGTGTGCTGAGTCATCTGTGTCATGGCAGCCCACACACAACCCCACGCAGATTTGCTCAGTGCACCGTAAGCTCCCGGGCCAGCGGTTTGCACAAATGTCTCAAACCTTCCTCGTTTACAGTAAACGGTACCAATGTGGGGTATTCGCCTTCATAAAGGGGGTATTTGAACCACGTCATGCTTGATGACATCAACGAGTCAACGAAATATACACACAAAAAAATGTGTTGAGTACAATATTCCTCGTTTCCTCTACAACCTCTCATTTGCTGCGCTTCATTTTTTGACGTCTGTACAAACAGCAACAGTTGAAACTTTCTTTGCTATGAGCTAAAACAGATTTGAAACTATGAATTGAAAGCAAGCAGCCCGTCTTTTCACCAAACCTAGGCTCGTGAAAGAGATATATATATATATATATATATGCTAATTAGTGATGGAGGATAAGTTGCCCCAGGTAAGCGAGGTAACAACCTGTCCTGATTTTCTATTGCTCACAATCTTTCATACAAGGTGGCTTGTGTGTATGCTTGTGGAATTAAGGCCATTTTGAGTTTACATGAGATCACACAGCCCTCCCTAAACAACAAAACTCATGAACTAAAGATAGACTGGAGGCGGGTTTCTCCTTTTTTTCCCACAATGAGTACAGGACAGATCCAAAAATCTCACTGGGAAAACCAAAAGGTCAGACGGACTTCCTTTTTCGTCACAGACTCAGCAAAAAGCATCCATATGACAATTTGTCCTTTGTGAAGGAAACAGTTAACAATGCATTTTTTTTGCGAGTTCAGAAACTCCACATTAATTACTAGTAATGTAAATAATGTAAGTAAATGTAAAAGACTCAGAATCGGGTACTTATGATTTAAATAGCGAGATTATTATTATTTATTACTTCTAGAAAAAGTCTTTGCAAGTCGTCTCAGTGGAACCGGAGCTTATCATAAGAGCACTGGGTGGGAATAAACCCTGTATTTAGTGCCAGTCCAACACAGGGCACTCTGTGTGCACGCACGCACGCACACACACACACACACACACACACGCACACACACACACACACACACACGATAATACCTACAAGGCAATTTTAGTGTTGCCAATCCACCTACCTGTGTGCTTTTGAGAGGTGGGAGGAAACCCAACCAGACATACAAAGACCATGCAACACTCAGACAGTAATCCACGCTCAGGACTGTCATGAAGGCAACTGCAGAATATTTTTACTAAATTTACATAATCAAAAAGGCAACTCTCACATGTCTAGGCAAAAACTGACTGCAAAAATATTATGAAATAGTGAAATCTTGGGTCGTATGACTGTCATCCTGAACATCAATCTGTGTATATAATTCTTAAAGAAATGCTGTGCTAATACGCTTCATACTCTTACCTACAATACAGAACAGCACCATTATTGTCCTACTGCAAACTACAAGGTTCCAAAACGCTTTCGGCAGCAAAAGCGGTGCACAGATTCATTCCCCCGAGTCCCACAGATTTCTTTACTGATCATTTGTCTCCAGTCAAATAGTATTGATCTTGTACTGACTTACCATTCTGGTCTTCATTCTTCTAAAAGCCATAATGACAGCACTGAACCAACCTCCTATAAGAAAAGAGAAACAGCATGTTTCCACCCCCACATTCACACACACCCATCTCAAAGGACCAGAGGGATCCAGATGAGTCAAAAGCTAAAGTGGAAGGTTAACAGAATGGAACGCACACAAGGCGCTGACACACCAAACCACGGCTTCCTCTCCCCCACATGCCTCTCATAACTCCACAGATGACTGGCCAAGTTCCCACAGAAGTGCAGGGGAGGCCTGTGCAGACCTCTAACACCAAAGGAACACAATCTAACCCTTGGCCAAAATGTGTGTGGGCATGTGACCATCTTCAAAAAAGAGAACAATCGAGTTAAAGTAAATCAAAAGTCTTCCTACACAACATCCCAGATAACTAGGAACCCACCTTGGGCTTTCTAGAAGAAAAGAGGGGAAAATGGTTTGTTTGTTTTAGAAGAAAGGTCATAAAAGAGCACAACAGATCCCCCCCACCCCACTCCGCCCGGATATGATATAATACTGCTTTTCAATTAATAGCTTGTGGACACATGAGGTCCATGGGAACACTTCAGTTTCTCCCACGCAACAAATGCACGCGCATACACTCAGAGTTGCTCTGGTCTTTTTCTTAGTTGTGACAAATCCGACTGCTGCTCCTGTAACTCTTTCATGACATCCTCGCGGTATACTAAAGAGAAATAGTTCTTACTAACTCCTTAAAACTGCTTACAGTGCGCATTTACCGCAAGAACAGATTTGTACAAGAAAATACTTTATTTATTTGCGTTTCCACACGATCACCTTCAGTATAGTTCCCTTGCACAGTAATACGCCTCCAGTGATCTTCTGGAATGTGTCCTGGAAGTCTTCTTTTCAAAGCATGTACCAGATCTCCACAACGGCATCAAAACGGCAACCTTTGAGCTGCATCTTCATCTTCAGGAAGAGGGTGAAGTCCACAGGAGTCGAATCTGGAGATTAGTGTGGGTGACTCACGAAAGACTCGCTGCAGCATCATCGTGCGTCACGTCAAACGTCTCTGTGGCAGATTTGCCCAGTTTCATGCAGAATTTCAGGTTTTCTCTTTGTTCTAACTTGCTGTCTGTGATGAAATCGCAGACGTGGGAACGCACATGGTCAGAACAACACCATTAACTTTCTGATACCACCTCATATTAGGAATCTTCTGCTTCTGCCAACCTCCCAACAACCTGCCAGTAGGTTTATTATCTGTGAACGGGAGAGAGTGAGCAAGTTTCTTAGCAGCTATAACTATCTTTTGGTACAGTTCTACATACTAGATGATTCATTCTCGAAAGCAGACATACATTTTGCCTACAGAGTCATCGGTCTTGTTTTTAGGTGAATAATATCTCAGAAAGGTGCTACCAGTAAATCAGAAAAATAGGAGACAAACACAATGAATAAATTCATACTTTCAGGCACCGCTGGCATTTTGAAGGCAAGCCTGTAGAGCAAATGACTCATGGTGCTCGAGTTTCACTCTTATACCCCTGTGAATTATCAGAATCCCATCTTCAAAACTTTCAGTTTCATAAATACTGCATCTTACATCATATGACATACCATGTGTTAAAGTGAGCAAAAAAGAATACAAATTTGAATAAAAAAGAAAAACCACACTGGACACTATAATAGGAACACTTAGACCCTTGCTCATGTATGCATCTACGCTGTCTGTCTTGTCCTGGCAGCAGCACAACACCTA
This sequence comes from Silurus meridionalis, assembly GCF_014805685.1. Taxonomy (NCBI): domain Eukaryota; kingdom Metazoa; phylum Chordata; class Actinopteri; order Siluriformes; family Siluridae; genus Silurus; species Silurus meridionalis. The sequence goes on along the minus strand of NC_060885.1, from coordinate 34,357,600 downwards.
CAATTCTGCAGATAGAAATAAGAACTTTATCTGTATTACACCAAACAGCATAACCAGGGAAAATCTGATCTCAGTGACTGTTGCATGGTTTTTCATTCACAACAGTCTCTATACTCTTTACAGAATGGTGCTCGAGTGAGCTGCAGTTCTGTGGGTGGAAAAGCATTGGTATTGTGAAAGGTCAGGGGAGAACAATCCAGAAGATTATAGTAACTCAAACAGTCACTCTCTACAACTGAGCAGGGGGTACAGATGTTCCTATTAAAGGAACCGACAGGAAAATCAATATTCTGCTTTTTGTTTGTTTGTTTTAAGTCAGTCGTATTAAACACTAAGGCATCAATCAGCACATTTTCCTGTGTTCAGTTTATTGTGCAAAAAATGATGACAGAGAAACAAGTAGTGTTTAAATCACAGATCAGATCTAAAACAATGCAGATAAAATTCCATTGCACATTGATTGTAGGAGATGAATTAATAAGGAGTAGAGGAGCTTCAGTGAAGATGGCTTTCTCTTTTGACTGAAACGTATCCTCACACTCGTTCAGTCTTTTTTAGAAAAGGATTTATAGCCAGACTAAAGCACCTGGATAAGGTGGGACTTTGTTGTTATTCTTTGTATTTTTCATTTTAAATGCTAAGCTCATGTCAACAGCAACGTAACTTTTTACAGTTTGATAAAAGTTGAACCAACAACGTTGTGATTGACTCCAAAAATCACTTCAGAGATCATCTATCTAATTATTTGCTTATTTCATGTTGATTTGGTGTCATTAAAAGTGCATTAGTAAGATTAGACTTTTTATTTTTATAAGGTTAAGTCTTTAACTCTCAGTAAGCTGGGTTTTAAGTTTCAATGAATCCCAATTGTCCATGAAGCTCCGCCCCCAGTACCTATCCTGGCCCAATCAATGCCTCCAAACCCATTCAAACATCCGGAACTGAAAGCCTGTTTTTCTCTCGGTTTTCTCAGCTACGTTAAACCCTTTAGCTAAGACCATGACTTTAAACCCACTGTTTTGCTTTACCATGTTCTACATATAAACTACATATATTTCACAAGAAATGTGCAATTAAAGAATGATATCCCTTCATCACCTCATACATTTCTGTCTTTGTAAACCCTGTGGTTTGTGAGTTTATTCAGTCTTGCTCATATTACAGGTGTATACACGTATAATCTGCTGATGTGCCTGAATTTAAAGTTCTTTGCAAAACCAACTGTGTCCAATAGTTAATGAGGGAATGTAAGATAGTCACTCTGTTCTGTTAGTCAGAGTCCTGTTACAGTCGATTCACAGCTGCTTGGAGATGTTCAGTTTACAGCTCGGTGGTGGATGTTGGTCCTGAACTGAGAAGTGCTGAGGAATTATTCTGACCTATTTCACATTTTTACAGCAGAATAACCCTAACTCTATTGGTGGAAACTCTAAAGCGCCACATTATCAACTTGTTAGACATCAAAGTTAAAAAACATGTTAAAGATGTTATTAAAATGGTTTTATATATTATATTAAAATTATTCCCATATGATGATTCATTAGATTTAAAGGGCCTTTACTTTACCTGCCACACCGCAGGTTTAGACCTTCACTCAGCACAGATGTCTTTAAAAAGTGACCAAATTTAATTTGCAGTGACTTTTGCTGTTTCCTCGTTTAAAAAAATGCACAATATATAAAATGACAGCTGTGTTTAGAAGCAGGACGGAGCATAAGATGAGAAATCACCTTTGCTGACACCATATGTTTTAATGAGTTTGTATTTAATCATAATCCTGCCATTGCTGTGTCCTAATGAGATTCTGATTACTGCTAAAAGTCACATCATTCCCCTGACTGTTACTAATAGTTTTTATGCATCTCAGGCATTCTGGACAGCATGCAACAGATACTACAGTAATCATTTGTCAGAAATGAGACTGTTACAGTTATTATCTGCTCCGCAAAACACTGTTAACATCGTGCAAGATCCATGACGTGTTATTAATATCAGTAATATAATTACTGATGAAGTGTAATGGTTTAGTAGTGAGATGATTAATATACAGGTCTCCTGCAGTCTGAAATATAATTGTGTGGCTTATAAAGAACCCAGTCCTCTCTACTGTACTGCAGATTAAGGAGAGAACATGGCTCAATCAGTTTTCAGCTTGTGGATCAACAAAACATCCATTATGAAGCAATGATATCCCGATCATTATCAGACAATTCATGACAGCATTTGTATGAATGGGTCTCCAGTTCCGAAAGAAAAGACTGAATGTGATCTGAATGCGATTCTGCACATCCCCAACTTCTTATCACTTCTCTTTCACCAGCTGTCGAAAGACTCATAGCAAAGATCTACAATCGAACCCTGTGTCCTACTGACTCACTACATACATATGGATGTGAATTATGGCTAAAAAAGGAAGGGGGAAGGAGATGAGACTAAAATTGGACAAATAGAGAAACCTCAATAGTGCTTTTTCTTAACCCTGAACATTTTTGCCAAAAGCTCGACTTGCTTTTATTCATCTTTCACAGTTTCCACGCATTTTGGATGCTTTAAAGCACATAGAAGATACTGGGATGCTCTAATAGCAGTGAATGTGTGGGATAAAAAAAGATCTCATCTGCACCATTAAGTACAGAACTAAGAAGCAGACTGGTGCTGTCTGTCCAACAGTGACTGATCCTTTTAATGGCTGGAAACACCTACATGATGGATAATGCATGGAAACTTCAGAAACATATAACGTGTTACTACTCTCAACACTGAGTTCACATTTCAGGTCAACACACACACACACACACACACACACACACACACACACAGCAGGGTACATTACTCCTCCTTTTTCTACTAAACCCTGTGAGAAAGAAGTGCAGGTGTTTTCTCACTGGATCAGTCTCCTTAGAGAAACAACACACACAAAACACTGATCAATATCCTCTCATTACACACATCCTCTGGGGAGAGAGAAACCCTAGAGGAGTTCATCATGAGTTCCACTCAGTGCTTCACACACACACACACACACACACACACACACACACACACACACACACACACACACACTCTATGCTACAGAGCACCTCTAAAGACTATCAATATTCATTAAATACTAATACAATGACTTACACTTTTCCCACATACAGGTCACAGTGAAGTGTCGTCCTCTCAGTGCACATTGATCAGGAGGTCCAGGGCTCATATGCTGCAGGCTATAAGGATGCCATGATTATGCAGGTTTATAAGAGCTTATGAGACAGCTTTTGTGTCTGTATGAGTGAGAACAGAATGACAGGACACGGTAAAACAAGATTTTGATGACATAAATTCAGAACTCGACTCAGTGAAGGCAGGTTAATGCGTGTCTGTGTCTAATCAAATGTCTTTTTATTTGTTTTAATTACAAAGAAAAATTTAGATTTAGGATATAATTAAGCTCAAAGCCTAAATTTGAACCTTTTCTCCCTGCTGGCATGTTGGTCAAATTCTGAGAAAGCTGCAGACTGCCAGCATCCATGAGCTTAATAAATCTGCTTTTGTTATTTTATTAACACTTTTATAAATGTGTTGTTTGAATTTAATTCTAGCTCATTATATATATTATATATCATGATATATAATGAAATAAATGTCATAAGGCTAATTATTCGAATTTATCAGAACAAAACGTGTATCAAATAAAAACTTTTAGACTGTTATTACTTACTGAAATTTATGGATTTCCCTCTGGATGAATATAGTGATCGATCACCAGAGGAGGGAATTAGCGGAGTACAAATACTTCGTTTCTGTACTTCAGTAGATTTTTCTGGTATCAGTTTTTTACTCCACTATTTATTTTTAAGACAACTTTTTACTTTTACTCATTACATTTTTACACAAATATCTGTACTTTTTACTTCTTACATTTTCAAACCCGGCTCGTTACTTTAGTTTTAATCCACTGATTTGGTGAAATATTATTTTTATTTTCACTGTGCGCCGATTTTACCCGAACAACTGATACATATCACATGCTGTAAATATGATACATGTTTAACACCTCCAAGCTGCCAGTTTTGGGCACCTGAGCAAGCACTTAACTCACTACTGCTCATTTAGTAAATGAGATCATTAAGAGTCGCTCGGGAGAAACACTTCCAACAGGAAGTGGCTATATCTCGCTATCTTTGTCTCTCTATTTTCTCTATCTAATTGTCTCTGTGTCTCTTTTAGTAAATGTCTCTGTCTCACTGTATATGTCTCTCTCTTGCTGTCTCTCTATTTGTTTCTCACTCTTTCTAAAGCTGTGTCTGTGTCTCTTTGTCTTTGTCTCTGTCTTTCCTGCTTATTTACATGTCTAACAAAGTTTTGAGTTTTGAAGTAATGCCATTAGTGATCTATGATGAAGACTTTCCTGGTTGGATTCTTACCTCTAGTTTCATATTGAACATTATAAGAAGTTTTTAAAAACAGAACAATAAAAGGTCATTAAAATTGGTTGCTGGTAAATCATGGTATATCAGTGGTGCAGGTGTTGGAGATGTGGTTCTTGTACCTGAGTCACTTCTCATAGACTTCGAGTAACTGAGAGAATGAACAGGAAGGAGAAGTTTTGACCCTCTACCACCATGATCTAAGAGAAAACACTGGTCTCTTAACTATAGAAAAACCAAGAGTCCAATAAGCAAAGCCATGTTTGTCACCCCTCTGGTAGTGTAGTGGTTTAGTGATGCGGCCTCTGCTATCTGACTCACCTGGTTCAATTCCTACCCCTTAGCTTTCCTTTAAATTGTTTAAAAAGTTTTATAAAAGAACCAAAAAAGGTCCTAAAAATCAGGTTCTTGCAGGAGGTCCTGTGGCTCAATTGGAAGAGCTTTGCCTCTGGGTTGAGAGGTTGCTGGTTCAAACCCCGGCCAGGACTCAAAGTTAAGAGCGTGGAAGGTTCCAGTGACCGGAGCAAGGAAGGTGTCAGAAATGGCTGCGTGGAAGGTCGGTTGTGGACAGTTTCCGAGGGCATATCCTGAACCAGGGGGGCAATAATCAGGCGTCTGCCCCCCTGGCATCTGAGAAGCTGAAAACAGGGGGTTATGAAGCAAAAACATCCAAAAAGTTTCAACATAGGCTCCAGTCGTCAAAAAAATTTAATAAACTTTTCTCCTGCCCTAAATGCAAAACCACCACCCACACTTTTTATTAGGCTGTAACCCAGCAGGTCTTCACAGACTTTGTTCACAGTCACCCACTCCATTGCTCACCACACACTAATTTCCACACAACTTACCCAGTGTGGGGACAAGCCAGATTTGAACCAGCAACCTCTGAGCTCAGAGGGAAGGCTTTTACCACAAAGCCATCAAGTCCCACAACACACCTTCTTTTTTTGGGGGGTTTATCCTTCGTTTCGTGCTTCAAAGCAAGAAATTCAGACCAGAAAGAAACACAGAAAGCAGGATTCGAACCCTGAACCCCACCAACAGCAAAATACCCGTCTTAACCCACTGAACTATCTGGAAGGACAGGCTGTGTCAATTGTTTAGAGCAGGTCTATCTTTTCTTTCAAACCATCAACCCAAGAATATAATGCTAAAGACAGACTTAGGAAGCAAACCCATATCGTGACTAGCAGGGACAATGCAGGATTTGAACCCTGATTCACACCATTAGCGAGGCACAAGCATTAACCCACTGAACCACCAGGAAGGACAAGCTGGGAAGCTTGTTTAGAGCAGGTCTATCTTTCTTTTTAAACCATCAACACAAAAAGATGAATACATAGGAATCAGGAATTTAACCTACCTCATGACTAGCAGACAGAAAGCCAGGTTTGAACCCTGACCACCAACATTAGCAAAGTACCAGCCTTAACCTACTAAGCCATCAGGGAAAAACAGGATGGGAAGCTTGATTAGAGCAGGTCTATCTTTCTTTTTTAACCATCAACACAAGAATTTAACGCTAAAGAAAGATGTAGGAAGCGAATACAGATGTAAGTAGCACAAGTTGAACCCACATTGTAAATAGCAGGATTCGAACCCTGATCCCCACCACCAGCAAGACACCAACTTTAACCCATTGAACCATCGGTGAGGACAGGCTAGGAAGCTTGTTTAGAGCAGGTCTATCTTTCTTTTCAACCCATTAAAAACAAAAATATATCGCTAAAGAAAGATGTAGGAAGTGAATCCTGATCATGACTGACAGGCAGAAAGCAGAATTCGAACCCTAAACCACACCAAAAGCACAACACCTGATTTAACCCACTGAACCATCAGAGAAGACAGGTCAGGAAGTTTGTTTAGAGCAGGTCTATCTACCTTTAAACCATCAACACAAGAATATAAAGCTAAAGAAATATTTAGGAAGCAGGAACATAACCAACATCGCAACTAGCAGGATTCAAACCCTGATCCTCACCATCAGCGAGTCACCAGCCTTAATCCGATGAACCATGGAAGAGATCAGACTGGGAAGCATGTTTAGATGAGGCACAAGCCTTAAACCACTGAGCGACCACTGCTGAAAAGCATGTGTGCTTTTTGGAGGGTTCATACTTTGTTTCATGCCAGCGCAGTAAGAAAGAAGGCATGTAGGACTGGCTTTGAAACCTTATCACCAGCGTGGACTATATTAAGGACCATGTTCAGGCACAAGCCTTAACCCACTGAGCTACCACAGAAGTGCTTTTTTTTGGTGGAGATATCTTTCATTAAAGACCAGGAAATCAAGAAATTAATCCAACACAGAATTGGAAGGTTTTCAGAGTGGACAAGGTCCAGAAGTTTTATTTACCAACACAGCAACCACCAGCTCGAGCAGGAATCAAACTCTCAAACTCATCCTCATGGGGACCCTGACATTAACCCACTAGGCTATCACATCCATCCATCCATCTATCTATCTATCTATCTATCTATCTATCTCTATCTATCTATCTATCTATCTATCTATCTATCTATCTCTATCTATCTATCTATCTAATATGATGTGAGGTCCAGTTAACAGCTAAAACAGGTAGAAGTAATAACTACTTTTTACTTAAGTACATGTCTGAGCCAAAACTTTCACTTGAGTAAAAAAGTATAATCAGTTCTTCAACTTTTACCCGAGTATTTTAAAACATGAGGATCTGTACTTCTACTTAAGTAAAGGATGTGTGTACTTTTGCCACCTCTGTCGATCACTATCTCTATCTGAAAACGTTTCCCAGAAATAAAGTAAAAGTCTGCAGAGTCAAACACAGAACCCTTTAAACGCATTTTTTTAATGATTATTTTTTATAATAAACATTTTATAAAAAATATTTTGATATTGTGATGAGCGACACTTAGCCATTGTACCATTTTATCATGTACGCTGCCCCCTTGTGGACATATTTATAACGACAATGCAGCAACCAGTATCTTAAACCCACCATACAGTAGAGCACACGTCATTTCCGTCAAGGTGAATGTGCATTACTGTAGTTTCTGTTGTGATTTCTAAAAAAATTATAATAATAATAAAAAAGACTATTTCGTCGAGTCTCAGCATGTGAATTACATCTGCCAATCTAATAATAGCGGAGTAAAAAAGGTGAGTTCCTCGACTCAAACTACATTCACACGTACAGCGAATCACAATGACGAAGCAGCTGGAGCTCATGTATATTTAATGAGACCTGCCAACTTCCGGTGATGTGTGACAGCTGAAAGAACAGTGGTGAATAGCAGTGGGAGTAAAGACACCTGAGTGTCCGAATCCTGCTTTTTATATCAGAAAATAAAAGTTGCTTTTTCTGCAACTTCACAAATAAAAGTTTCTAAAGCACCAGTGCTGAATTTACTGCATTCACTACATTTTGCTAGTCAGTTGATTTTGACTTCAGCAGTAGGTCTTCCTAGTTTTCAGTGAGTGACCCAATTAGCAAAAGATTGATCAGGTGTTTTCTACTGTCGTCTGGTAATCAGATCAGGTGTGCTTACTGTCCTCAAGGCAAAGCACCTGGTAGTCTCCTCACCACACTTATATGTAAATGTCATTTCCATGATAAATCCCACAACCCCTTCACTACACCGCAATTTAGCACCTTAATACTGCTTTTTCTGCTCTAAAATAACTTATTAATCCAACTTTAGTAGTACAAATCTGCCATAAATATAGACAAATACACCCTAAAAACTACTATAGTTAAATGATTGCTCATGTTGAGCACACATTATTTGTCCATAGTAATAAAAATGACAAAGTACAAGAAGAACCAGTTCCTTTAAAGCCCAGGATAATTATAAATTCGTTTACACTCGATGTAGTGTTGGTTTCCGTTGCAGCATCGCCATCTGGTGGCCTTTCGCCGCTAATGCGTACAGAGTGCGCAGTGTTGTTTAATTGTGCACTACGTCTTACTGAGTACATTTTTATATTTTTTTATTAAGTACAAACTAGTCGCACTAAAAGCAAACGAAGTGCGTATCTGATTATAGCTGCTAATTATATATATATATATATATATATATATATATATATATATATATATATATATATAATTATAAACTGCTAATTATTAAATGTGTGCATATCTATCTATCTATCTATCTATCTATCTATCTATCTATCTATCTATCTATCTATCTATCTATAATAGATCAGCTTGAATTGCATTTTGTAAGATACAATAAGCCTACAAACATCACTTTTCCCTTTCTATTCAAATTTCCGGTGTCAATCTGATCTTGTTTATACTAGTTTTATTTCATTTCTAATCTCTGAGGTTTAGATTACAAAATCATCAGTTTCATTAGAAACCACAATATTTCATAAGAAGTACTAAAACACTACCCTTGCAGTTCCGTGAATGTCCAAGAGGTGTCACCAAAGCCTAAATTACAGTGACTCTTCCATATCAATCAATTGTAATACTGTTTATAATCTTGAACAGATAAACAAAATTGTAACTATTATTTACTTTTACTTTACTTTTTATTATAGCGTTTTAGACATCTTTTTGGTTTTCTATTCACTAAATATTTTTTTTGATAATGTTTTGTGTTATTTACTTTATGTATAAAATGTTGAATCAAAAGTGGTAGCTAATAAACTTCATTAGGAATCTTTCAGCACATCTTTCAGCAGCTGGCCAGAGCACTGCACTAAAGCCTGGAAGTTTCAAACCAATACAAAAGAGAACAATAGACAGAAGAATGTAGTGGAAACCAGTTTCACCAAACTGACACACAACCAATTTCACACGTGGCTACTTAAAGCCTAATATACACTCACATTCTGTATGCATATTTGCACTCATTTGTTATTGGTGCTTATTTATTGCTTATGTATTGTTCAATTTCCAAACGAGCAGCATGAAATAAATGGATGTCTATTTGTGAAATCTTTTTAGAGGGCAATCATTATACAATATCAAATATCATATATGATGGATTGGAGACAATTGCTCTGTTAACTTGCCTTAATTCTGTTCTCACTTTCAGTTTGAAGGATGTGTGCATTTACACGTACGTGTGTGTGTGTGTGTTATGTACCAGGTTGAGATGGAATTGGAAAATTAGCCTCCAATTCAGATTTATGAATGTAGTGCACGCGCAGCTCCACTCAAACCACATGAATGGAGACGAGGAAGTCCAATGACTGCAGCGGCTTTCATCAGAAAATGAAGAACAAACAGTTAAACGGATGTTAGACGGAGCAGCCCAGAGCCCATGCTGGGTGATATGTTCTGCACATGTAGGTGGTGTCGTCACGGCGCTGATGTGGTGAAAAGTCAAGTTTGCCTTCAATGCAATGAGGCGCTCGTGTTCTACCCGGATACAGAAGCACGCACGCTTTCGGGACACAACCACTGGGCCACGCCCCTTTTTGTGACGCAGGGAAAAGATGAAAAGAGTACGTGACGTGCCGCAGACCCACGCAGCGGATCCCCGCACAGAGCACAGGCAGGGCCTAGAAAAGCGCTCTTTTCCCGGCTCAGAGAGAAGCAGGAGCGCGCGGGAGTGACCTATAAACCGGTCCAATTCAAATAAAACCAGTGCAAATTCTTACAAGAGTCAAATGAAATTACAAAAAGAAAAAAAGAAAGAAAAACAATTCGGATGAGCTCCGTATAACGTCATGAATATTTCATGGAGAGATGAAGATCATTTGCATTTCCTCTGTAGTTGTATCTTTTTGAAATAGAAGGAAGAGGAAGTTCTGTTCACTCGACCTGCTTCACCGCACAGTTCCTCTTCTGATCAGCGCCCAATGAGAAGTGACCAAACTCTGCAATTCTGCTCTAATCATACAGAGAACCCGATTTTATTCTCCTTCTGCACATCTCATAGTTTAGAATGCTAAGTGGTCAAAGTTGGAGATTTGCATAAATATTGATTTTGAATAAAGGAGATTGGATTAGACCCTGAGAACTCTGGCACATGTGCAAACCTGCCTGCAAACACTACATTCCTGTATAACAGTAGAACATTTACCCTTAGATTAAAATGTAAAAAAGAAGTCCAGAAGTGTGTTAGATAATGATTATTTGACTCTGAGTCCAGAGACAGGAGTGTGTGAGTGTAATGTACAAATCCATGGTAACTTACCGATGATTCTAGTGCAGTACTGATCTGTCGGACTGGGACCAGGTTCTAACTGCGGATAGTCACTTACACGTGTCTGCTCGAATAAATGATCTCACTGCTATCTTCCTCTTTCTTTTTGAGTTTGAATGTGTCATCCACTTCACTTCACTTCACCTTCTCCTCGCCGTGGACTTCACTCATTCATGGAGTGGAGCTGCGCTCAGTCTGTCCGGCGCGCCTGGCCACGCCCACTCCTCCCGAGCGTCAGCCTCGCGCACATTCAAACCTTCCTGCTGGGGTGAATGGAGTTTAGAGTTTCGAGTTTATTCCATTCAAGCGCCTCGAGATCTCTCCAAACAACTCAACCTGGAAAGATTACTGCTTACAAAGTAATTCCACTGGAGCTCAATGAGTGTTTAGAGGAACTCATGCAGCTGCACTCTTCCACGATCTTCTGGGTTTGGCCACATGGAGGGGGAAAAAGCTGAAAATGCAGTCTGATTTTCCATGGGACGTTTAGGATGGTGAAATGAGGTGTGTGTAAAAGAATTGGGGCGTGAGAGGAAGTTCTTCAGAATGCCTGTTCCCACATGCTCAGCAGCAGCAGCAGAAAAAAAGCAGGGCATGAAAACCAAATTCACATCAACTGCACAGAGCTGTAGAGTCATTCAGCCCAAGGAACAGACAAACACCCACTTCCTTTATCAGAATGACATGTGAACTGTTAACATGGCTGTGGAATTAAAACAAGTGTGTGTATACCTAAAAATAACAGGGCGAGGATGTCTAGATCTTTTTCCAGGTTATTGACCTGATTAACATTCCAGACATCTTTTGGCTGCATCACATTAATTTCCTCCTCCACAAAACAATACCATATTATAGTACTGTAAAACACCAAGTCACAATATTGTCCTGTTCAGCAAAACAGACATGGAGTGTTTTATACACAGTGCAAACATCAGAAATCTTACAGTATTTAAACCCTTGAGGCGATGCTCTCCGTATTGCCATATCTTTGCATTCTGTTCTAGATAATGATGTGCTGGTTTTAAATCTAGACCTGCTGTAACCGGACATTTCGAGATTTAAGCATGCAGCGGTTCTGCAAAGTTGCGCTGAAATCTAAAAACAGCAGGCTAAAGAACATGGTTGTTAAATGCCAGTGGTTACACACAGTTCTTGCAATATGACAGGTTGCTGGAACACCACAGAACTTTACTGTAGCTCAGTTTGAGAAACTGGGCGCAGACACTAATTAGATCTCGATCACATATTCTAACACCACATACACGCCTGCTTCAGAAAACCAGCTACAAAACACTATAGTAACTGATGACACTCTGCTAGAACACTGCCAAGTGATAGGTTATGATATAATATCCTCTAAACAGACCCGGGAGATTAATGCCCAGTCATTCTCTTAGTGTTGAAACATCACTTGCTGCTGTACAGGAAACGCAACTATGATAGCTTCTACGCTTTTTATATCAGTCATGTGCTGACAGTGTAATGGGCCCAAGCCTTCACCAAGTTACTCAATGAATACAGTTCTCCAAGTACTCTATTTACACAAACACTTAATAAAAGCTAGCAACACACTTTAAACCAACTTAAAAGATGAACAGAACTTTTATTTCAGACTTTTGTAGGATCAGACTGCAGTCACAACAACCAGAGATCAGTAGTGAAAGCACCACTGGGGCGAGCACCATTTTAAACAGAAAAATGTAGCTATGCAAATAGTGTGGAATGTGAGGGGGTGTGTTTAACAATGTGCTTCCAGGCTGGGAAATGTTTTTCATTTGCACAGGAATGCTTGTTCATTTTGCTCAGGAATAACACTTGTTTTCTCAGTCATGGAAGTTCTTAAAAAAAACGAAACACTGCAACTTAGATTTTGCTGGGTTTCCCCCCCAAACAGTGATCCTTTAAAATCATTTATTGACACCTTTATAACAGGCACAAACATGAATACAAATTATTTACAGAACTGCAATGCAGTAGAGATGCAGTTTCTTTCCTTTTCTTTTTATTTCAGGTTTATTTGGTTGTTTGTGTCTTCCTAGAAAAATGAAGATTTGTCCTGATAGAATTGTGTTAAAGCGACATTTTATCGGTGGGTTCGTGATCTCTAGGGACCGGAGGAAAAGTGTGGTGGTGTAGCAAAGCCACCACTGTGCAAGAACAATGGATTGAGATGCAGCAGGCCTCGAACAGGAACACCCAACGGACTGAACTTCAACAACAACTCAGGGAAAGAAGAGCATCCTGAAGAAAAGAAAAAGAGAGAAAAAAAAAAAAAACAAGTCAACAGATGAGTCTGACATGACAGGGAAACCTTTTTTTTTTTTTAATTACTTAAAAAGTTCAATAAAAACCAGTGGAAACCTGTGTGAACTCTGTAGAAGATAAACATGTAAGAATCTGATTTCACAACATTAACAGACAGATGTGACCAGAAACAACATCTTTTTACCGTCCAGCTCTGTTGTGGCCATCTTCTTGAAGCTTGGAATTGAGTAGTAGACCAAGAAGCAGGCCAGAATACTGGAGTCCGTCTCATCAGTGGTAGACAGTCTGCTAATGTACTCCTGCAGCACATGTCTGTTATCTGGGCATAAAAGATAGAAAGTCAGAGAACAGGAGAGTTATCACGAAACCACTGAATCAAAATATACCTCCTTTCTTTCACCCCTTTTCATTCATGATGTTTCTAAAGATCAAACATTTCTAAAGCACTTTACACGTGCCAAGACCTGTTATTACACACTGCTAGAAAAGGAGCTTTGTGGAACTTGCAGGCATCTGAGCATTTACTTCCTTTTATATGCAGGCAAAAGAGAGCTTCACACAAAATTCCACATTTTCGGATGATGTGGATTTTTGAGGCACTGAAAGCTGCAAACAAGTGCACTGGATACGACTCAAAAACCAGAACAAGGTAAAATACCAAGTTCATCATTATTACTATTACAATTTCTGCCTTAGGTGAAGTTCAATTAGTCTCCATATAATTTAAGGACTGAGAATTCATTGTGATTTGTACAAGGAAGAAGGAGAAAGAGTGATAAAGTGATCTACTTTATGCTTATTTAAAAAAAATCCTTTACAGCGCTAAAAGCTCCTGCCTACTAACCACCAAGCAGGTGCAATCAGGGGTCCTTTAAATTCTGAAAAGGCCAACTTCACCTTCAAATGAAGATCCTGAAACTAGGGACTCGTCCATACCAGGTTGAGTTTTAGCAGATATTTGATATCAGGACAAAACAACAAACCTTTCCATATTCAACTATGGTTAAAATCCTCCAGTTTACATGTTCAAGTGCATTAGTAAACTATAAAGATTTGTTTATTTATTTATGTCACAATCCTTTACCGTTTTCCAGATTGGCTGGTCAATAAGAACATTACGCTGACGTGTTGGTGTCTGTAGACATTTCTGCTCGCTAGTCAGAGTTTGTGTTAGCATTAGTTCCTGCCGTGTGCTGCTAGTGATATGATTAAGAAGAGGTTTAACAGATGCTGTAGTTCCTCCATGTTATATTTTATAGCCCACAGTGTGCAGTAATGCTTTGCTTGCCATCATTAATAGTAAAATACCTCCAGATCATTTGCATTTTGTCTCATCTATTCATCAGTGCGACAGCACACGCTCGGTTTACGTCACAGCGTATCGTGTGGTATTGGGTGTATTTGTTTACAAGTATGCGTATGAGTAAATGTGCACGGTATCAGACTAGTGATATGATACTGGTCTCGGTATCGATGCATCCCTTCCTGACACCATTCACAACGTGGCCTTTTCTTACCACAGAGCCAGCGGTCTAGAGCCTGGTCAGCTGAACTCTTCATGACGGGCAAAAACTCTGAACTTAAAAGCAGACCGCGGCTTCGTCTGCATGTGTCCCGCAGTCTCTGCTGTAATATTCCGCTCTCACAGAGCTCCAGCACGAGCTTCATCTGCCACAGAGAGAACGTCTCACTCATCTGACCCTGCTCCAGAGCCTTCACAACCTACACAACACACACAGCATCAAGTGTTCAGTTCTCAATTAACCAGTTGTACGTTTTAAAAAGGATACATTGACAAAGAAAAACATTCTAAGTGAAGTTCTATTTCATTAAACCACACGTTTTTACAGTGCTGCTGTGTTGGTCCTCAAAAACGTGTACTGCAATTGAGTACAATTTTCCTCTTCCTGTTTCTTCATGAGAACGTCAAACATAAAAAAAAAAAAAAACTTAAACCAGCCCAGGATTAGTCATTTCAGTTGTCAATGATTAATATTCACTCTGTTGCGATGCGTCCTTGTCAGTTCTGATCTTGCAGAGTAAGAAAAGTCAGTTCAATGCTTCATTCGAGTTCTTCAGATTGAATAATTTGAATGACCCTAAAATAAGGCAACTTCCACCACACGCTTCATCCAAATCTCTCTAAAGATATCTCAAAGGCGTGCATGTAAGATGACTCAGATAAACCCACAAGGTTAAATTGTGAGACAATGTAAGTTGTTGTCAGTTGCCAACAAAATGACTGGTTTCTCTGTATACCTCACTTACTAGACCTGTCAGTCTGGAGGCCTTCATCAAGATAAGGCTTCGTTTCCTCCAGTGGACAGTTAGGAGTTTAGTTAAACGTTTTTGTTGGAAGAAGACCCTTAGGACCAGGAGAGTGTGTGTTTGTGCTCTGTGCAGGCAGCATTTCGATTGAAAGGTTTAAAGGAAACTACAGTTTAAATGAGAACCCTCACCTTCCCTGTTTACTAAATACGATTATGTTATGAAAATAAAATGACCTGATCAATAGAGATATGGGTGGGCAGTATCTCGGGATTTTCCTGGGTCACGCATTCGTATAGAATAGCTGAGAACAAGGTCACGGTCTCCTGCTTCTGTGGAACAGAGAGTCAAGTGAAATAAGTGAATAGTGAGATGCATGAGAAGAAAAGAAAAAAAAAAAGAATGAGGGAAAACCACACTAAAAACAAATAATTACTTCCTGAGCTAAGTGTATGAGGATGGGTGGAGCAAAACTATAAAGACTATAAAGATAAACACCGAGTCATATAGATACTTAGAATAACTGAGTAATGAAGTTCTGTTAACAGTTTTGCTTTGACCACAAATTTCACATTGCTGCTGTCTAACTGAATTCACTCCAGCCTTCTTTTTACAGCCAGCTGCATTACACCTTTCATTCCACTCACATTCTTCATGTTCTCCGACGCTTCACAGAAGTACTTAGCAAAGGACACCAAGGCAGCGTCTGACGTGAACGTCGAAATGGCTTCAGGCTGCAGGGAATAGAGGAAAGGAAACAGGAAAGACCGGCATCAAGGTTAAAAAGTGCCCGAGATCAAAACCGTTCCTGATTCAACAGAAATGTTCATTTAAAAATCCTGTTTTAATATAGTTTTCTAATGATAATTGCTGAAATGTCTCCTCCAAACTTCATGCATTGTGTGCGATTTCACGGCATTGCACTGTAGTAAATGAGTTGAGCGTGGCGATGTGTTTGTAAACAGGAAATTTGCTACCTCTATTAATAACATCTGGATCTTTCCAGTAAATTATGATTAACTACTTCATAACTATATGTAGGAACACAAACAGTAAAATTCCACCCTCTTTATGAGTGTGAAGGTGTGTGTGTGTGTGTGTGTGTGTGTGTGTGTGTGTGTGTGTACACATATCCTTATCAGTACAAACACAGGCCTAAAGCTTTCCAAACTTTTCCAAAATAATTTTACAAAAGCATGAACACTTTCGTTTTGTTGAAACAGGAATGTTGGGTTTGGGAGGGGAAAAAAAAAAGAATCGCATAGGTTAAAATGCTGGTTCTGTTTAGCTCATTTATTTTGAAATCCAGGCTGGACCATTTAAAATAATAGTAAATATTTTAGTAAATATTTATATGTTTATAATATGTAATCTGTCAAATGAGTGTATACTGTGTGTCTTGATTGCAAATAATTTTTTTATCATCCACACAGACAGACCTTGAAAGTGCGAACTTCTGGGTTTCTGTTGTTGACGCTCGGAGCCAGCAGACTTTTCCATCCCCGAGGATCATCCTTATAGGGCAGTTGTCCCGCACGTAGCTTCACATAAAGAACGCCGTCTCTGGAAAGGATGGACCTGGAGCAGAAAACACATCACTCTGCAGGTCTATACAAACACTGGATATTTAACATGTTCTAATAAAGCACTTTATTCAGACTTACTGCAGATGCTGAGTTCCCTTCGTCAGATCGATGTTCAGTTCCCAGTATCTTGGACCCTTCACTTTAATCTACACACACGTTTCACTTGTTTATAAGAAGACTGGACAAAGCCATCTCATGCAGATCAGCAGACCAAGAAATTGTGATATAAAACCACATTTTTCAATACAATACTAACCTCAACCAAAATCGACCAGTCATAAAGTCTAAATGACTAGTCAGTAATTTTATTAATCAAATAGACATTTGCTTTCATTTAATTTTCTGGCTGTTACCTGTTTTAGGAGATGAAGCTCAGGGAGCATAGTGGGAGCCATCAATTCCACAGTTGTCTCCTCATACCACTGTGTTTCCTATTAAACCACACGATTAGATGAGTTTATTTTTACTCATCCACACTACAACTGAGGAGGTTTGTCTCCTTGTAGTTAACAGTGTTTTCTCAGTGTTCAGGAGCATCAGGTAACTCGGTCAGTTGCCGCTACGTCATTGTAAAAACTAATATCTAATGTATAACTC
This sequence comes from Silurus meridionalis, assembly GCF_014805685.1. Classification (NCBI taxonomy): domain Eukaryota; kingdom Metazoa; phylum Chordata; class Actinopteri; order Siluriformes; family Siluridae; genus Silurus; species Silurus meridionalis. Next base: position 34,340,325 of record NC_060885.1, on the reverse strand, counting down.
TGTACGTGTGCAGTACCGTGTAGGTGATGTCGAGCAGGGCGTAGCAGGGTTTCAGAGTGTCCACGTCCACAGGAACAAGCAGCCGAGGCTCAGCTGCCAGCACACAGAGGTGACGGAGGGCTTGGAGATGATATCTAAAAGCAAAACATGACCTGAATATAAATCTGAATCTCTAAACATTCCACATGGAGAAAACAACAGGTCCAAGATGCCTCCATATTAAATCACATGTCTCTCAAGATGATGCCAATGTCTCTTAAATACCTTGAAACACACTGTAGTTCTGCAAAAATAAACAGCAATGACACTGAATTCAGCAGAACCATAAAGACGCGAGACTGTCGTGTATTTACCGATTGTCGGTGCTATGAGCAGGGAAGTGTGGATAAAGAGCACAGAGAAGGGCAGCGATGGCGGAGTTGGAGGTGCTCAGTGTGTACCTGTGAACAAAGCCATATGATGCGTTATTGTTCTGTGCAGTGCAATGGTGCTTCACTGTTTAACAAGTGATCAGGGTTTTGTTTTAAAAGCAATCTGAGCCCTTTGAATGGCTTTTGGGTAAAAATAACAGCTGCACTGATGAAAGTGCTTGAGCAGCTTCAGGAGGAAAATGAGAGGCCCTTGTGGCGTGTTCATCTGACATCATGCTAGCTCATCGTTCATCTCCACCCTTTCAAACCTTTACACAAACTACAGCTTATACACCTGCACCAAAGATGCTTACACAAGAGTCATTATGCCACCAGGATTTCCTCACAGTCTAGCAGCAGCATGTGAGATAAAAATACACCAAACAGTCAGGTTTGCTAGGCAGGAAGAAGTAATGTTCTAGATTTGAATAACATGACAATGTGGTTCAAAAAAATTACTCAAAATGTATCACTTAACACACAAGCTGTGATGTAAAACAAGAACCAAACACAGGATTGCATTACTTTATCGACCCCTCAGTGGGTGAGACGCACTGACCTGCCTCCTCCAAGAAAGAGCAGACCCAAGGCCATGTGGTGAGCCATATGGAATCCGTAGTTCATTTCGCCAAACGTACGCTTGTGCAGGAAACGGCAGAGTTGAAGCACCTTTAAGTTCCCTGAGCCAGCCATGACCATGGAAGTGGCCAGAAGGACCATGCTCAGACACGTCTGCAGGTTATACTGCCCTGACTGTCAGACACGAGCCATAAACACCACTCAGAGATCAGACAACACAATACTACATCGCTTCAATTAATAGATTTCTTCTTCTTTGAAATACAACTTACAACTGTAGCTGTAGATGTAGTGCTAGTCAGAGACTTCATGAAGTTACGGGCAAACTTATACTGTGGAAAAATGAAATCAGGGGAAAAATGATATTAATTATTATTATTATAATAAACTAAACAGCAGAACCGAATAAAAGGCATGTAACTGAAACTCTAAGGTAGTGCTATTCCCCTTACCAGGCAGTCAAAAGCATCAGAGTTTGCAGATCCAGCAAATCGAAAGCCCACAGCCATGCAGGCCCCAGCGATGATATAATCATGTGCTTGTCTGAGCAGAGAAACATGCAGCTTTATAAAGAATTATTTCAGGCAAGTCATGATGGATTTATATTCGAAGCTTCCTTCTAAGAATCTGTTTATTCAAATGCAAAAAAGCTGACATCGATGCAACATTAAAAATAACTGACGAATGCCCTATAGTCAAGACAAAAGCAACCACTTGATCAAACATTATTGTCATTATTTGAACTTACAACAAAGTTTCCATGTTCAGATCCTCAGATACAAGGGCTTCCTCCTGCAGTCCAATGTTCTCTTGGATGATCTGCCAACAAACACAAAAACTAGCTTTAAACTAACATTACATAATATTATAGTAATCACAATTATACAGTAGTGTCATGACTTTCATCAACTTAGAGGTTTTTATATATATATATATATATATATATATATCTCACTATCTACCTCTAATGGTAGATAGTCTATGGTTCTATGGTTTTCCTGTTGATTCCCAGAGTGCAGCTCTAGCAAATTCTAACATCTAATTCCGGACCACCTCAATAGAAACCGAATACTCTAAAGCATCTGGGGAAAATGATCAACAGATGTTGAATGTTTACATCCCTGGTTCAGGCCAAACACTGCAACACATGGAAGTAACCTGTTAGTTAAGCAATGTTTTTTGGCTTCTTTGGATTGCAGCAAAAAATGGCTTAACACAGTTTTGCCTTGCAAAGTGCGACTTGCAAAACGTTCATTACAAAATATCTTAGTGACCCCAGATCTTAACATAACAGAAGGAAGTTAAGCTGAGTTGTTTTTTTTAATCCTACAGAGCCAGTTGGAGTAGGAATGTGATAGTGAAGAAGGAAGTGCCTGTGTGTGTGTGTGTGTGTGTGTGTGTGTTTCACTGAATTATGTTTATTTTGTACCTGAGGCACATTGCTGGTCACCCATTTCTCATTAGGCAGTATCTCATCCCACATGATGAGGCATCTGGCCAGGGTCTGGAGACACAAACACAAGCTCTGAGTGTCAGTCATCCAGCGCTTCTGCACTCATCTTCCCCCTGTAGGTTTCATTCAATTCCCTGATCTGAACCTGCTACACGATGTGCATGTCTGATTCCAATTAAAACTTTAAATGGTGATGGCAAGCTGGTAGATGAAAAATAGCTACAGTTCAGGACCACACATTACCACACTTTTCCATGTGCTGATGTAATATTTAATATTGGTATATAATAACCATAAAAGGCCATTTCACTACACAGTAGCTAAGATATTTATTGTACAGATTTAATTACTAAATCAGATTTAAGTAAATCAGTGGTTTCCAGACATGCATGGTCGATTTTCCGAAATGCACAGTGCCTTTTTCCAGCAGAACAACCCCACAACATGATGCAGCCACACCATGCTGCACAGCTGGAATGGTGTTCAGATTAAGTGTCTCAACCTTTCAGCAATATACATAGAACAGAACATTATCATGTCAGTAAAATATATAGTTTGACCAAAGAATATCAAAAGGCTGGTGATCACCTGCACTTTGGCCTGGCTTTTTACAACTTGGAGTAGGGTCTTCTTTCTTATCTGACAGCATTTCAGGTCACAATGATCTAAAGCTCTCCACTGTATCAAGGGTAATAACACACTGGCCCTAAATACAGCCATGAATTAATTCCCAATTATGAAAATTAAACATTCAGAAACAGAAGATTTATTAAATATCTGGAGTTTTTCAGTCTGTATAAAGACAATAGAAACTCCTGACCATCTGTAACTCTTACATAGTGAATTAAAGTTGAAATAAATCAGTGCTAATTCTTTTTTGAATATCTTTATGCTAGGTAGATATCCTTATTAAAAAAAGAATTCCCTAACAACAAGATGTCATTATTTTACTGCCACTTCAGTGTTACATTTTTAATAGAATAAGAGAATTGGACAATAGAGGAACTGTACAGTTGAGGATTGTGATGAGAATGGGAAGTGCTAAAGTGATCAAAGGTCACAGTGAACTTTAAAGGCACAATAAATGAATCACTCATTTCCTCTGGTTCGTTCTCTTCATCTCACCCTCAGGAGCAGAAATTCAGGTTTGATGAAGTCCAGCAGGAACATGGTGTCAGGGGCTTTCAACCAATCAGCTATAGACCTGAAGAGAGAGGGAGAGAGAGAAAAAAAAAAAAAGAGAGGTGAGATCACACTATCCCTGATCGTGAGTACACACTAAGAGAACGTGGGAGTTTTCAAAAGGAATTGTTTTGAACATTGTGAAAAAGAACAAGCTAGACAGGAAGAGAAATAAGAGCAAGAAAAAAAACTTGCCTATTGTTGGTTTTCAGATAGATCATGGCAAGAGCCAAGGTGGCACCAGGGCACGTCACATCCACATTGATCGTGTCGCCTTCCTACAATTAATAATTAATAGTTTATCAAGTTTCCCCAAAGGTGACATCTGACACACTGATTTATTTCCGCCCTTAATAATGTGCAGTAGTTTAAATAGCTTTCAGTGTTGACACCTTTATCTGGTAGCTGGGAGATTTGTGCTTTTCTCTGTTAATGCCGGCGTGTGTGCGTCGATGTCCTCCCACCATGTACTGGTAAAGCTGCTCGGGTACGTTCAGGTCCGTCATGCCGATCAGGTTACTGCCATGCTACAGGTGAAGAGGTTTAGTCGGCATGGGAAACACACGGTCTCACGCACAGGATGCGCGTAGACTTGGAGAATGCACATTATCTGTAACACAACGCTCTGACAACTACAACAAACACCGACTCTGACCTTTGACGAAACCTAAGTTAAAATCTCTTAATTATAATTCTGCTTATTTAATGTACTTTTTTGATTTTTGGGATGTTTCATAATTAATCTGTTAGAAGGAAAATTGGAATGTAACTAGTACTATAATATGAAGGATTGAGAACCAGAAACTGTTAAAACTACAGAGATTACATCTGCAAGCAGGCTTTAGATCAACATTAGCTTAAAAGGAAACAGATTAGATAAGGTAAACAAGTACAGGATCACACTTGCATGAAGAAAAAGAAAAAAAAAGATATAAACAAGTTTGGATTCTGAAAGCGAGCATCTTCAGTTTACAGGAAGGATGTAGTCACATGACCGTGAGAATTGCGAATACATATAAAGTAGTGCAGCAGAGGAGTTTCCAAGGAAATGTAGTTTGCATGAAAGAAAAACAAACATTCTTGACATAATTCAGCAGAAATCGCACACTCACGCCCAGGCAAACCATGCCAAGTGCCAGGCCTGCTGCTAGAGAGTACGACTCCCTGTCTGTGCAGTACTCCATTTCAGGGCCGGGAGGACGACCTGTGTCACACACACACACACACACACACACACACACACACACACACACACACACACACACACACACACACACACACACACACACACACACAAACAAAAGGACAAGTTAAGCATGCTCACGTCCAGCCCGTTAAACAAGCTGAGCTTGTGCGATATTTCGATTTTTCACTGTTTGGGATTGAATGCAAACATTTCCAATTTGGAACTCAGGTGGAGGGTGAAGTGAAATATAAAAATTAAATGATATATTATTTTACAAATCGTCTGTTTGTTCTCATGGCTGACATTTTCATTGCTGGTCTGATGCTGCTTTAAGTGTTAAAGTGTAACGTGAACGCATCTGAGTACTGACTGGCAGAAGAGAAAAAGTAAGCATTTGTGGATGAAATATTTTCATGACATTCCTAATAAACATAGTCCGAGTTAGTAAGTCCAACATACATTAAAATGTTATTTTACATAAAGGTTTTTTGTTGTTTGTACTTTGAGTCCAGTTGAGCACACATGAGATGAGATGGGAGGGGCATCTGGGTGGTGTCAACCTCAAAATCATTTAATTGAGGAGAAAACATCTAATCATTTGGCATGTTTTAATTGTTAACTCGTAAAACAGGTGCATGAGAAATTTGAGAAACTGGAGAGGGAAACATTAAAATAAATAAATATAATAAAAACTGATAAACACCAACAGTTTCATTAATATAAAAAAAAAAAAAAAAACAAAGAGACAATTTTCTCTCTCTCTCGCTTTTACAAATCTAACAATTGAATCAGTTTTTTAAACCCATTATTCTATTACTATTCTCTGAACACCCCCCACACACACCTGTAACACAGAGCTGACGACCACCACACACACACACACACACACGTCCATATAACATCCATACACACTGACCCCCTGCTGTACTGACCGATCTCTGCGAGCAGCACCTCGGCGTTGTGTCGGTGTCCTGTACCCTGGTAGACGAGGCCGATGCCCACCACGGCAGCCACCTGTACACTGTGTGGCACGTCCAGCTCGGTGGAAGTGGGCGGCAGAAGAGCGGGCACATGGATGCTCAGCAGACGTGTGACTGACATGTCCATGGTGCCCAGTTTAGCTGCTGAAACACCCAACAAGAGCCCTATACTCGTCATCTCATGACCCTGAGGAAGAAAAGAGTGCGGATTATTTTATTCAAAACTCAAACCCTGGTAACTGTTTACCCTTGAAAACAAAATGTAATTTAAAAGTTGACAATGTGGAATCAGTGCAACTTTAAACTCTGGCCAGTTACACAGACCTGCTGATTCATCCACAGTGTATAGAATAAAATCCTGCAGATAGAAGTTCAGGTTACGAGTGAACATCAGGATGGGGAATGTGTTCTTCCTATCTTGAAATGCTCAAGTTTTCTAACAGATTAATCAGAACTGAGGAGTTTTCTGTAAAGTGAAAGTCTACACATCCCTGTTAAAATGGCAGAAGTGAATAAAAATGAAACCAAAATAAATCATTGCAAAAAGGTTTTCCAACCACAACATGAAATAACCTTAAAATTATGTGGGAAAAATGTTTTTGAGAAAAAAAAGGAATAAAAATTTATTATTATTATTATCCTTTAGCAAAAATCTGCATTTCACGTTTGTTAAATGATCATTTGATTTTTTTTTTCACCACTCTGTCTTTTTGGCCAATTAAATACATGAATCTTCGTTTGGTGAACCCGTTCCTTTAAATGCTTGATTTCGTTGTTCTGCTGAAAAATCTAATTCTGTTCTTCAGCTACCAGACATCTGAATGTTTTGCATTGAAATCAACTGTTTTTTGTAGCTCTCCATGATTACCTCCACTGCCCACCACCATCATGCTGCACCATGGGCATTGTGCTCATTTAGAAACATGATTTCAGTTGAATTCATTAAACTTTTTTTTTTTCCTTTGTGAGAAAGGTATTCTGTCTATCCACCTACTCCACTCCCCAAACATGTGAGAGATTGATGGCACATGCCGAGAGTAATCAGTACCTGTCAGATATTCCTGCAGCTCCTTTAATGTTGCTGTAGGACTCCTTGTCTGCATGCCTGGAATTCTTTCTTGACCTTTTGTAGGTTTTGGAGAAATGTCTTGTTCTTGCTAATGTCACTAATGCGCTCCATTTTCTCAAATTGTTGATCAAAGCCTTTACACTGTACCATGATACTACAGAGTAAATTGATTAGATATACTTTTATAATAAATGTTTAAAACATTCTTTACGCTCATCCTGATCCAGACCTTTTAACAAATGAGAGCCCATGTATGATTTAGAAAAAAAATCTCTCTGATTATTTACCATAACATTTTTACACGTAACTTCACATTGAGATTGGAAATAGTTGTGCCAGAATTTATCCTGGTTTCAATTATTAGAATCACAAAAAACAATTTTAACAGGGGTGTGTAGACTTTTCATATCCACTGAAGTTGAGGAGAGAAATGCTGTTAATTACAAAGCACATTTAGAAGTTCAAAAGAAAAGCTCAAAAAATAGACGGTTCTTCTTTCATTCATTGAATTTTCAAATGAATGTGTGTAAAGCAGGATGTTTTCTCACTCGCTTCTCGTAATTGAGTACTACGATATTCTAGAAAGCCCAGGCCGCCATTCTCGATGTGGTAAAGGACCAGTGTCTATACGCAGTAAAGATGGAGCCATAGATTGTATATATGCATTGTAACCACCGAAAGTAGTGATAGAGCCAGGCTTGACTGGAAATGAGAAAGCTATGCAATGTCATAGTGAAACTGTGCTTTAAGTTCGTCTTTCATGTGAGAAAACAACAGGATGAGAGCAGAAGTCAGAAAAAGACAATTAAGAGCGTGTAACTCCAAAACCGGAGAGAATTTCACAGAGACTAAGGAAAGACAGATTTAAATGTCAAATAGTAAAGCAGATTGTGAAACTCAGAGGGGCCTGCTACTATCATTTCAGACTAAACCTTTGGACAGGGACGCGATTTCTTTAATCCTTTTGTGCTCAAACAGGAAACTTGTGTGAATGTGATCGATCACAGAGTTTCTGAAGAGCCTGAAGTGCTTATTCTGAATGGGACAAACTGATAGACACATCCTGATGGACAACTGTGTGTGTGTGCGCGCACGTGTGTGTGTGTGTGTGTGAGAGAGATAATCTGTTTCTTTATTTAATTACTTCAAATTCAAGAATAGAATTTAATTAACAAATAAACAAACAAATAAATAAATAGGCCTGGCCTGGAGAAATCTATTTAGAACAATGTGGGAAATTATAAGAATATGTATTATATTCTACATTATTAAATGATGTGGGAATATACACTCAGTGGTCATGTGATTATGTTTATTAGCTTGTAAATAGTCTTCCAGATTACGAGGTAAAAAGTCCCACTGGTTATTATATTATAAATACCAATGCACTTCTGCTTGGATGCTAACTGCATTTTGTTGCCTTGTACTGTAACTTGTACTGTAGTGACGGAATAAGGTTAAATCTAATCTAATCTAATCTATAACACGAATTTTCAACCTCTACCTGATTGATATAAAAGATCTGAAACGTTAAGTTGAGAATGTGGTGAGATAAACAGCAATGTGCTATAAACAAATTTAAGCTCTTTTTCATGCCATATTTCCACACCTTTAATTTCAACTACAAAATAAAATACATTTTTATTATAACCAATATACTTCAATCATTGCATCATTTACTAATAGACAGTATCTAGAACCGGTATTGTTATTGTAGAGATCTAAATTGCTGAATTAAAAGGCAATAATAATAATAATAATAATAATAATAATAATAATAATATAAGTGGTTTACCTTAGTCAGATAGTCATGGATGTTAAGTGTGGCGAGTTTGGTGAGGTGGCCATTAAGGCCGAGTGCCATTAGGAAGCCGGCATACTCGTTTGCCAGCTCTGTGCTCTTGGGTTTGTTGTAGGCAATCCAGGCCGATTCAACACGTGACGCCGGTGCAATCTTCAAGCCTGCTGCCACACCGTTGTGAAAACTGGGCCAGCTTGCCATGTTGGGTGGAACGTCAACATTGCCACTGTTCAGGTCCACCGTGGTGTTCCTGGGTGGAGCTCGCCCTTCCAGATGAGGTACAAGAGAAATATGTTTCTCGGTCCTCCATTTTCTGTATGCATGAGCTCTGATATAACCAGGCCCGACTCAGAGCAGAGTAACGACATCCGTCCCATCAATACAGCACGAACAATTACTGTGGCATTAGTGGGACTAAAACCCAAGACAATACCGGCAATACTTTTCTGAACATGCAAAACTTTTCCCTCAACACTTTTCCATTGTTTTTGCTAAAAACATTTATAATGTCGATATCTGGACTCCTCCTTAAAGTGTATTACATTTTGTAATAAATGTATTAATAATCATCACCATAGGCCTGAAAGATCTTCATACCAAAAATGGGCAAATTCTAAACTGAAACCTAAAATCCTCTTCAAGTCTTCTCTGCAGTTCTAGCGCTAGCTTATTCAACATGTTGTTTAAGCGGAAAATGTGAGCAGATGCATGGTTTTGGAGAACTCTTCTGTAATTGTGTGGCTCTGTTAAACCACATGACAGAGGAAGAGGGTTATCATCTGCGGACATCAAAAAGCAGAAAGTATGCCTGCTAAACTTGTGAGAGAGACAGCCTGAGAGCGCCCAGAACGCCCTCAGAATTACATTTCTGAACATTTATGGTCCAAGCTACATTCCAAATACTGGAATAAATGTTTGGAATTGAGTCGCTCACTGAAGGCCTCACACAAATGTTTTTCCATTCCACTAATGCCACCATTTCTGCTCTATAAATATATAGACAAAGCTTTTTTGTTTATACCAGTCAGGTTGAGCTTGGGCACGGGTAGGGGTTCAGTTGGCACTGGATGGTAAGAGAACAGTGTGAAGAGGCCTCGACCCACAGGAAGAGCCATGGTACGCTGACAAAGCTGGAGAAGCCTGGAAACACACAGGACAGAGGTACAGTTGAACTACTGTTTTGTAAGCGTAAATGTTGGTGGAAGTAAAAATGAAAAAAAAATAAATAAATAAAAAAATAAAATTGGTAAATAGTTGTTAATTGGTTAAATTGTGAACACGGCTGTAAAATGGAACTGCTGCTTATTTCATAAACTATTTTTGCATACATTTTGCTTGGAAATCACAATTACAAAAAACATTTAAACATGCAAATTAGCATCAGATACTGTCTCAGTTATCTAGCACATTTTTTGTCTCTCTGGTTGAGTCACCCAGACACTAGTAAACTGGACATGGACAATCCTGTTTCATACACATCATCAGGAAATGTACATGAAACTCTTACTTGTTCTCCTTCTCCTCAATATACTCATGGTCACTGACTTCTGGCAGGTGGGGAACGTTGACCCGGACAGGTCTAGAGCTTTGGAGCAGACGGCGAACCTCCTGAACACGCAGGTCACGGCTCCAGATCAGCCCAGTCACCTCTGGATGAAGATCTGCCATGCCATCCTCTTCCTCATCTGCTTCACTCGTTATTGGGGATTCTAGTGGTTCATTTAGTGCTACCATCTTACAAACACACACACACACACACACACACACACACACACACACACACACACACACACACACACACACACACACACACACACACACACACGGTTAAATATTTGAACAGCAACACAGTTTTTCAACATTGTATCTGTACACCACCAATAGATTTGATCACCCTCTTTTTACAGGTTCAACAATCCTTAGACAAAATAAAAATTATATATTAGGATTCATTTTAATGTTTGTGCACAAATACTTTCGGAAATCTGAAACCCACAGACATCACCAAATGCTGGGTTTCCTCCCTTTGTGATGCCCTTATTGCCAGGGCTTTAAACCAACCACCTCCAGTTTCTGCCCGTCTTCAGTAAGACCTGGGTTGAGGTCAGGTGACTAACCCACCCATTAAAACATTCGATTTTTTTGCAATGGCACTATGAAGTTCCATCCTATAATTTGGTGACATTCGACTGAATCTGAGAATAAACTATAGATCTGAATAGCACTATCTGCAGTATCCCCCAGTGACCCAGTTCCAATGGCAGCCATACATGTCTATGCAAGAACACTCAACAGATGCTGTGGTGCAGAAGACCATCCTTTTCTTCTTCTTCATTATTTTTTCATTAATTCTAGTACAAGTTAATCTTGGGTTAATCTGTCCAAAGTCTTTTATTCCAGAACATTGCAACCTTTTCTATATGTTTCCTCGCAAATCTAATATTAAACCCTCTGTATTAACCATCATTTCTTATATTTTTCACAGTTTGACAGTGCTAGGGCTCCTCTTGACTGTTCTTGACTTGAATAAATATTGGGAAGTCATTTTCTTCAATATGAATAGGTTTCTATAATCATCCACTTTACTCGTCTTCATGACCCAACCCCTAACCCCCCCTCATCCCCCACCCCAATCTGTCACTTGCATCGAAACCTATCGAGTCTGATTCACAAACTGAACTGAAATTATCTGCCATGTCATTACCAGTATGCTATGTATGACTAAACATAAATATATATATATATATATTACATATATAATAATATAATATATCTTGAATATATTACTGGTCAGCTAGTAAAAGTGAATAACCGTGAAAGCTGCAATAGATCTCTCACACACATTCCTCACACACACTATATATAATACATGTACTTAGCTTCCTATGTCTCACCTTCACTTTTTATTTTACATATCTGTAAGCTCTTTACTCCGGATGATGCATTTCAGAAATCACACTAAACCCAGCTGCTGACGTGTTTCTGAATCATTTTTAGACTCAGGTCTGACTTGCATTAAATGCTGCAGAAAAGTGCCAATGTGAGCCAGCTCTTCAGTCTGTGGGCAGTGCTAGTGTTTTATCATTTTAACAGAATTTTAATACCTTTAATCCATGCACACAAATATGATGTTTTGTGATGTACAGTATCTATAATTTCTGATATTTACCAGCAAGTTGAATGCACAACATCAATTACTGGTGTATTGTTGGTTTTGATGTTCAAACCTTCAAAAAAAAGGATTTAACTATGAACTCTAGATGAGTTACATCAAAGATAAAACAATGCCACCATCAGGACAGATACAGGGCCAACAATGCAGATGTTTGAAATGCTTAAATAAATCAGTGGTGCGTGCATTTGAGTGACGCAGAGTTACTATGTGACCAGCAGTGCTTTAACTAAAAATAATATTGCAGCATTTCACTTATGAGCAATACAACATCTCCTGCTAACAGTCTGAGTGTTAACAAGCGCATGACTAAATACGGTACTCAGACGTGAGGCTCAGAGACTTGAGACTTGACTCTGCAAAAAACTGACTTAGTGCTGGTCTCTGGTGGAGCGCTCTGTGTGCCCTACTTACTCACCTCATAAGAAGCTGAATGCGATTTGGTTTTACTTACCGGTTTTCCTTTGGCCAGGGAAACCTTGTGAGCCTGCTTGGTTAAATCCTGTCGTCCAATCAGAGCACAGACCTCTTCAGACCAATCGGAGCTGGGATGCTCTCTGCACTGGATGATGGCATCTCGGATTGGCAGTGCCACACCAAAAGGCACAGATTCCAAATCCTTTAACATGAAGCCTGAAAAACCCAAAACATTACAAACTGCACTTGTCCTGATATTCAGTGTGTGAACGGCTTGTAGCAGGATATAGACTGATGTATTAGTCATTAGTATTCAGCAATAATGATTAATATTAGTATTCGGTATTTATATATGGTTATATAGACTAGACTTATAAAAACCAAGTACGTGAAAACATTTTAATGTCGGGTTTTCAGACTTGTTGTGGATTTGAATGTCAAATATACCTTCAGAGGTCAACCACACCACCAGTTTCTCCGCCAGACAGCCTGTTTGAGCGCTCTGCTTTACACTGCTCTGCCTGCAAGCAGACAAACACACACACACACACATACAACTTGCAGCTTGAAAATGAAAGGGTTTCTGATGCCAAATACAGACATTCTCTACAATTATAGCTGTTACAATTGCACATTTCTGCCGTTTAAAGAAATCATCAGACCGTACCTTCTCAGAGCAGGATCACATAAACCTTTCTTTTGCCCTAAAAATAAAATATAAAATTCAGATTAAATTTCCTTTATATGCCCAAGTGCTGCATACAGACGCAATCAATTATTTGTTTAATTAACCTCAGTATCATGATCATAATGAAAAAGAAAAACCTGTTTAAGTAATAAAGAAGTAAACACACGCCCTGAAAGAAGAGTGTCGGCTCACCTGCAGAGAGCCTGGACAGGTACTTAGACACATTAGATGAAGCAGCTTTTTCATCTCCTACTACATATAGCGCATAGCTCTGAGACAGAGGAGGGGAAACAGATGGAGAGAAAAAAAAAATTATGAATAAATATGCAACTGTGTGTCATTAACAGCGGGACAGCACCCGTGTGGTTTCGGTTTTCTGCTGCAATGACATTAAAATGTCATTCTGGTTATGTTAGCAAGAAATAGCATGTATGTGACACTTCTAACCAAGACTGGAGTCATCAACCACATTACTGTATACACTAACCACAGAAGAAAAGGGAATGCTACCTCTCAATGAGAAATACCTGAAAAAACTCAGCTTATACACAAAAAAAAAACAGCACAAGAATTCCACTGGAGCACCAGAGTGGAACATCAGAACATGCCTTCTTTTTTTTAAATAAATAAAAAAAAAAAACAGTGAAAGGAAGAGTCAGAGAGTTTTAATGGACACTCATCCTATTTCAGACCAGATAGAGGGTTAAACGGAGTTTACACAGAGAAAGAGATTGGGGTAAACACATTCCATAATTGCATGGTGGCTTGTCAGTGCCTCTATGTGGATGTGCGTCATCTCGCACGACCTGATGGGGAGAAATGCCCACCCCCACCCCCACCCCAGTGATTCATGTCCATAGTTTGAGGTACAGCAGGAACACTTTAACGATGCAAACACACAGAGGCATCTCATACTGTTTTACACTCATTGACATGTGCACGCCACACACACACACACACACACACACACACACACACACACAGAGGAAGGAAGCATTAATAAAATGTCATTATGATTAGTGAGGAGCACTGCATCATCTAAATTCTTGACATTTCCACAAAGCATGGCGTCTGAATTTAGTGGCATGTGACCAGACTCGGGTTCAGTCATAGTGCAGACGGTCATTAGTATGTGTTTGATTTACATAATTCTATTATTACCATAATATATTGGAGATAGTATAAACTTTCACTATTCAATTCAGTGTAAGTAGACATTTATCAATATTATGAGAACTGTATAAATGTTTGGCTTTTGTATCTGTTTTTAAAGAAAAATATCTATAGCCTTTACCAACAGAATCAGTTTGGTCCTTTCACAAATGCCAGGCAGGTATGGGAATGGAGGCACTTCCTGTCCCCTCAGACAGCTGCTGAGCCACGCAAACACACAGGGCACTTCACCACTCAGGTACACCGGCCAGATCATCGACTTCATTTGAGCTTTAGACACACACACAGACACACAGACACACACAGGGTTCAATTAAAAACAGTAACGCCTGCAGTACAGCCCAACCCTCAAGCCTGAACACTGAGAATAACCCAACCTGGCTGTTTGATTCATTGTTAAGTGAAGAGAAATGCCTCGGGCTGCTAATGAGGGGACCCCAATCCATTGATCAGGTACTTACACTGATCTATCTTGCAGGTTTCCTTGAAGCTTTTGATGAATGAGGGGTAATCACGCCAGTACAGATCAATGTATTCCTCCTGCTGCAGGTCCCTAATGAGATGAGGAGGGAAGTGGGATTAGTGGAAGACAGTGTCTGATCTGAATGTTCATGCGGGTCAGATGATCAATGTGTAGACTGCTTATGAAACCGTAGTTTGTACGGTGTATTTCAAGGACAGAGACTACAGCATTAGTGATCACAGACATCCTTTAATTAAAAAAAAAAAGGTTGTTTCCATAATAAAGCAGAGTTCTTGGGATAAAAGCACAAAATGGACACAAGAAGAGAGGGGTTCCAGCCCACACACATTTACACACTAGAACTTACAAAAGGACCCACTCAAGCTCGTATTTATGTCGAACACAAAAGCAAATCAAGCTGTTGACATTTTTCTGTAACAATTAGGCAAATCTGACCATCCACCCTTAACTAAAATGACAAAAGCGTTTTAATCCCCCCACCACCACCACCACCATTTAATTAACTCCTCTTATTGCTCTACAAGTACAAGTACAACAGCTGACATTACTGTACCTGGCCATCTGTTGCAGGAGACTCACAAGGGATCGGGCACCGCTACGCTGGAGCTCGTCCAGTTTTAGGTCTTCATAGAGCAGATGAAGCACGTAGAAAAGTGCTGGGATGTGGGTGAAGAGCAGAGCTGAGGGCTCCAAATCTGCTACTGGCCCACTCTCATCCATAATACCAGCAGGCACTTCTGCAACCAAACCAGACATGCCTGGGGCTGGATACACACACACCTGGGAGTGGTAGTCTGAGGTACAGAGGTACGTCCAGTCCTTAATGGAACAGAAACAATGGAACATATTCGAATGTGATGGTGGTGTAGTGAAAATGTGACAGTAAAAAAAAAAAAAAAAAGAAAAACATTTGATTTAATATTTAATTTTTTTTTTTAAACCTTGAAGGTGATTTCAAAAAGAACATTTTAAGCAAAACTTTAATAAGTTTGAGTTTGATTTATATGCCATTATATTTGAATCATTGATGATGATGTTTAAAGTTCTAACGTATCATTATCCAGCCCTTCGTTCCCAAATCTTACTTCATCAGAGCCTGTATCTGCTGGACGTGCCTTCTTAGGCGCAATTACTGGTGAGAGGGGAACTTCAAAATGGAGCTGTGGAGGAAGAGTTTTATGAGTCAAGATCAGATTTAAAGATCTCCATGCATTTCTTGCAGCACACATCATTACCACATAACTATGACACAATTACACTAATAATAGCAGCCATGTCATATAGCCTCATCATCACCACACAACAAACGGTACTGACATTTCGTGTCCAGGATAGCCGTTCAGTGTTGTAGCCCATTAGCGTCATCAAGCATGTGACAAACAGATTCCACTCCTGATGCATGCTGGGACCCCCGGGAGCATTGTAGATATTGTACCACTTTACCAGCACCTTCATAGCCAGGTCTTTCGGCAGAATGAAGCGGATGGCTTGTAGGCATCGTTTCACTGAAAAAAAACACACTGAGCATTAGTCATTTTATAAACCTAGATATCCGACCATATGGTTTAATTCGCACAATGCAACCTTTAATTCTAAATAAAAATGAGGGGGTGAAAGGTTTAAGCAGAGCAGGTTCCAAACAGAGGAAGCAGAAGACTGAAAAGAAAGCAGCTAAGGTATGATGAAAAGAAAAGAAGAACCATGCTGTGCTATATTTGAGTAGGTGGATGCAATGCTGATAGATAAAATAGACGAGTGCATGATTGGGGGGCTCTGCCAACAGTGGATTTATTGAGAACTGTTTGGGTAAGAGAACAAGCCGTGAGAAGCATTTGAGGCAGAACGGTGTACCCATACTGAAGGTAGGAGTGAAATCGGATTAATTGTAACGGCAGGAAGTGTAGAAGATTTACCCTTGGTCAAGTTTTCCTCTGTGGTATGGATTCGAGATGAAAATAATCATCAAAATGGAAATAGTGTTACCAAGAGAAATGTAAGGTTTCATAACAGGAAAGAAAAGTTGGCATAACCGCTAAAGAAAGTAAAAATGGAGCCCAACCAACGCACTATTCATTATACATCAGCCTACTGAAAAAAAAATTCCATTACATTCAACATTCAAACACTCCGAATAAAACCGGACACGTTATCTATACACAAGAGGCAATTAGGCTCCTAATGAATCAGCCAGCATCTTAATTGGCAAACAAACTTAAAAAGGTCAAAACAAAGCTGGTTAAAATGTCACTTTATTAGAAGTAGGGAGCGCTTTTGTCTAAATCAAATGCAAAGGACAGACAGGTCATAATATGCCTTCATTTTTTAAAGGAAGAAAATATGAAGAGATCAGGTCATTACAAAATGCCAATTAGTGAAAGCATACACAAGACACCTGCACAGAATGCTCTGACAGACAGCATGACTGGACAGACACGATGTTACATGCAAGAGAAATCTTAGGTTTTTCCTCTAATTCGGGCAAATTAACACCAAGGGGATCAACACAAGAGCAATTAATACTGCATGCTCCAAAGCTAGGAAAAGTAAAGGCATCCAGTGATGATGCACAAAAATGCAGAAACAGGTATCTAGATACAATCGAGATATATATAATCTCATAAGTGCCTATAAAACGTTGTGCATGTGTGTTTGTTCTAACCTAGCTCCGACGTAGCCACTTCAGGAATGGTGATCCTCAGCATGGAGCCGTTGCTCAGTTCCTAAAGCAGAAAAAGACAAATGAATGAAGACAAATTAATATAATGTAGAAAAAAAAAAACAATCCAAAAGGACCTACAGACTTTTATAAAACCCATTAAACTGGCACATCATTAAAGATGTTTGTGACAGGTCTGAAAGAAAAAAACACTCATGGCAGTAAAACATCCCTCAGCAGTCTTGACAAATCAGGCCCTGTAGACATAGCATGAAGCTAATTGAATTATGTCAGCATGATGACAGATTCCTGGTGTGAGGAGCGTGCACCCATTTACACAGTTTTACTGACTATATTGTCTGTCTGACAGCAAAGATACCAGTCAGATACCGAAATGATTTATTAGCTTTGAGACAGAATATCAGTTAGGAATGTAGTTGTGCTAATTTCTGACAAAACCACAATAATTTATGGACCTGGGACAGAAACACAGCATTCTTCTCAGCATCAGCAGGATAACAATGGTGCAAAATTGTGGTCATTTGTGCACCAACAGGACGGGGAATTTAACATCGTGGTTCAAACTCACAATAATACTTGTTAGTTGATCGAATGAACCACTTGGAAGTGTAAGTGCTCACATTTATGCAAAAATATATTAAAGTTTAAAGATTTCAGAGATTCAAAAGACACATTTTAAAGCACTAACCGTAATTACATCCATCAGTGTTGCTGTAAGTCACTGTTCCGATGCAAAAGTTCAACAGATTTCTAATTTTTGCAGTCGTTTATATTCCTTAGATTTGGTTTGCACAGGCAGATTAATTGCCATCAAAGCAAACTGAAAGGTAAATTATATGACTAAGCAATGCCCACATCTGATAACACAATTATTCAGCTCTCAACCTGTTTTTTTTAAAGGTTATCTGGTCCCCAGGCTTAACACTGGCCCCATATCAGTGAATTTCGTGTGTGTGTGTGTGTGTGTGTGTGTGTGTGTGTGTGTGTGTGTGTGTACTGACTCCAGCCTCACCAGTGTAAGACGGTTGCTGACTGGGTCTCGCAGTGCCAGGACGTGTGGTGTGGCCGGCTGGAATGGAGAATCCTCTAACCACGATGACTCATGATGCTGCACTGTTCTCCTTCCAGACACCGGGGAAGGCATGTCAGACTAAAGGCCGTGGGAGGAGAATGGTGTGGGAGGTTTAGAATTAAAGCACAACGCCTTACATTACAGCGGTTATAAACACAATGTACACAACCATGACAGTGTTACACAAATGGAAAAACATATTCGAGAAGGCCACGGTGAATGTAATCAGTGTGATGTAGTTATCATTTATACTCAGTGATAGAATTCAGTTAAAGGAGCACTAATGCTCATTTTAGATCATAGCAATTTTCTTTTTGTTTGCTATTTTTGATAGGAAAATAAATAAATCATCTTAATCTACATTAAGACAAGAGCAAAAGCTTTTCAAGGACATTGTTCGGACAACCTTGGATTAATGGGGGTGCATTTGTATAATTGATACAGATCATTCTACTGATCCAAACCGCAGACCTATGGAAGGAACACCATTTGTATTTATCATTGTTCTATTAAATATCATGGCTTTTTATGCTTCTCTCATTCATTTTATAATTAAATTGATCTTAATAATGTTGATAAAATTGTTTCCTTTGAAAGTCCCAGCGTACCTCCTCAAGCTTGCTCATATGTTGGACGGTTGCTTTTGCCGGCGTGCTCACGTTCTCCAGAGGGGCGTTTAAGTGTGGCATGAAGGTTGGTGACAGAAGGCCAGGAACAAACACTCTGCTCACCTAACGAGAAAGCAGAACGCTTCATGAGAACTTCATCTATAACCAGACTCGGCTATGAAATCGACCCATCTTCTACACAATTTCAGTTTTCGGTTTCAAATTCTAAATTTCAGAAGATACTGTTTGTACACATATGAGTTCTGAGACTTGCCTGTTTTAGCCAAAAAGAAGAAAAATAAATGATTTAATCACAAAACCTTAAAAGCTGCAACATATAAAAATAAAGTTATCTATTATATCACTGAATAGATCACTGGAAGACCACGTAGACTTTTTCACTGCAACATGGTGCAGAATATCTGGCTAATGGAAGCTTTATAGAGATTATGAAGAAAACATGATTATTATGTTATGCTGATTTTCAGACTTTTTGGACATTCATCTTAAAATAAACACAAAGAAAGAACAAGACGGTTCATGTTCTGGTTTTCAGTGTTTTAGGAAGTGAAGAGTGCAGAGTCCAGTTGTTATCACATTAGAAGTTAAAGAGAGTGTGTTTGCAGCACTGATGCAGAGAACCCCAGCTGAGTTTTATCTTGCAGGTGGAAGTTAGCTAGTTACTACACATGTGCATCCTCTGTGAAAATGCCCTGTGGCAGGGGTTTGTTTCTGTAGAGATAGTTAGAACATGAAGGGAAACAGTATTACTATAAATGAGACTAGTAATTAATGCAGTCAAAAACTCCTGCTTTCATAATAGTAGTGTTGGTAGTGTTTGGTGAAGTGTTTATTAGTTTCTGTACCAGGAACTGGGGGCTGTTATCAAGCCAAGAGAAACTCTGATTATGACTACGACACAAGTGCACACTTCCCACAGCACTATTTAAGGCATGCCGTCACAACCAAATGCGATGGCAGATTAAAGGTGTGTACTGATTGTCATCACAGATAAAGACAGCGATTTATAACTGTTTACTGACAACTATAGACATTATCAACAATTATCCTTTGTGTAGGATAACACCCATTAAAGTTCATTTATTCCTTCAAAGGTATAGCTTTGGGAACGATATAATAAAGTATAGAAATTCAGAAGAACATGATATGAATACACGCTCACCCGTGTCACTCCTGTGTACAACACCAAGCTGCCATTGGTCTCTAATATCAACAAAGCATCAATGTCCTATTGAAAAAAGTACAAAAGAATTAGGGGTGGTGTCTGTAAGAAAAACAGTTTCATTTTCAGATAATGTAGAATAGATAAAAACAGAACTATATTTTTTAAAACTCATTTCTTATGTTAGATAGTTCCTCGTCTTTTTACCTCCAACGGTGCAGCATCTTTCGCAGGAATGGAAGTAACTGATGCAAATATGAGTTGAGAAGTTTCGTTGCTTTCAAGAAACTTGACACATCTGGAAGAAGTGCACAAGAGCAGACACTAAAGCTGTGTAAAAGCTAAAGTGAATCATTTTTGCTGTTATAAAAACAAACAGAAGGTAGCAGGTGCTCACCTGAGCTGCTGGTGGGATTCAACCAGGAAGCACAGGTATCGGTTCTCACATAGATCAGAAGTAATGAACACTTTAGATGCCTGGCAGCTTTTCTCCCTAAACAAGCAAATAAATTAAAGTTTTCACAATGTGGAATGATGATGATGATGATGATTATAGACCCAGATAAAGAGATGATAATCATGTCTGCATACATGAATTAATAGAGGTCATAGAATACAAAGCCTCTTAAAAGTGTAGAAACACCTGTCAATTATTGTTATTAAAACACATGAATCCTTCTGTTTCTCTGTTAAAAGAAAAAACACACAGTAATTGAACAGTGAACAAGTGGATGAAAGTTCTGTGGAGTACAAATGTGCGAATTGTGTCTCTAACAGAAGATCTTGGGGTTGTTTTGGAGCAGGAAAGGTTCTGGAAGGTGAGAGGAATCCTGAACCAAAATGGCTCCTATTCCATAATTCATCACCATGTAGTTCCATCTGTACTGCGGTTCGTTGGAACTGACTTCACCGTACAACCAGACAATGAGCCGAAGCTCATTTAGAGAGAAAACTCTGGACGTCTGGAGTGATATCTATCATGGAACAAAATGCCCAGTCACAGCACCACAAAACGGAAAAGTATTTCAGCTGAATGTTTGGAGAAACGAACCGCCCGGATGCTGAGAGTGTGTAAAGCTGTTCTTCATGCTAATGGAGAATTTTTCAATGAAAAGAAAGTAGAACATCTGGACATTTATAGATTTGTTTGGTGAAAGAATATCTTCAGACTGTCATGACTCAAACAAGTCAAGTCAAGTTTATTTGTATAGCGCTTTTCACAACAGACATTGTCTCAAAGCAGCTTTACACAAATCAACAGTGAAGGTGAATGGTATGAATTTGTCCCTGATGAGCAAGCCGTGGCGACTGTGGCAAGGAAAAACTCCCCTTAGATGTTATGAGGAAGAAACCTTGAGAGGAACCAGACTCAAAAGGGGAACCCATCCTCATTTGGGTGACATCAAGAGTTTGATCATAAATCTTTCAACAATACAGAACACTTGAGAGTGAGAACTAACATGATAAACACTATAAAAAGAGTCACTTTTCACACGCACTGAAAACATCAAGTATAAATGAATGAAAAATTAACAAATTAACGGAAAAAGACTGTCTGGGTCTGTGGATATGATGAGTTCAGCTAAAAGTTCTGAAATAAAGGAGAAATCACAAAGACCAAATTCATTCCACATGTTGGTTGATGAAACTTTAAACATCCTGTTACCTACTAAACATAAAACAAGAATATAAGACTACATTAAAGTACCTATAATGCCTTTAAAACTCCGAAAAGTCCTATTGATGTAAGTAATGTAAATATTTGCTTCAGATCAATGAATATAAAGGCATATTAGAGTGTAAAATCTCCAATATTGACATTGTAATGTAGAAAGTCTTGTTGAAATCTAGTGAAGTTTCTGATCACTGCCTTGATTACTAATTACCTAAAAGCATCTATATATAGTTTAAAGATATAATGTGGGATCATTCTGATGTGAATGTGGACAAGTTCATTTACAGTAAATTTCAGCAGAAAGAGCATTGAGAAAAGCGGAATGGTATGAACTAGCACTCTTTCTTTTGTGTTTAATATAGAGAAAGGGTCTAGCAATATAGCAACGGTGTAGGAAGGTAGTTGTGTAATGAGGCAATATGAAAAGCAAAATTAAAATGATGAGCCAAAAAAGTCTACAGATATTAAAGAGACCTTCAGAGATTAACCTGGATTTCATTATCAGTATGAATACAGAGGTCAGAACCAGAGGTCACTAATGAGGGATTGTCTGAACTGCAGTTTTATCAGTGCAGAGTAAAACTGAAGTCTGCAGATACTGATGGAAGAAGTGATGAGGTTCATAACAGTGAATACAGAGAAGCTGCCAGTTATGTTATTAAGGTGCAGCCTGTAAATGTATGGCAGGGAAAAGCCCATGAACTGCTCCCTAGGAAATCTTTTGTGAGATCTGTATATTACGTATACCAAAGCAAACTTAATCTGTGGTTTCTTGTTGTCACATCATCTTCAAATATTCACACATCACATCAGAAACGTTCAGGCAATTTGATCCTATTTTATTAGACTTTTGAGGTCATATGTTTTGCTATCTGAATAAGTCTGTCTTATAAAAATATGAAAAAAGAAAACTCAATCTCACCTTTAACAAATTTGACCCAGTGGACATATAATACAGCCTCAGAATAAGAGGTCAGCCATTTTATCAAGGTCAATACTTTTAGGTAAAATGGGAAATGATTTGGTTATTATTTTCTTTTAAAAGTAAGCTTTTCACTTTGCTGCCTTAATAAATCAAAGGTGACGAACCTGTAGTAACTAGTGGTCTCTGTCCACAGCTGCTCAATGCAGAGGTCAGGCAGAATGGGCTCCATCTCGGGGATCAGAGCCGTTTCGTTCAGAGTGCTGTTGGGGGATGCCAGCAGGCTGTGACCACGAGCTGATGGTGAGTGGCATGACATGTTGAAGCGTTGTGCTCCTGTAAACGTAGGTGCCGCCATGCCAGGGGAGTGGGCTCGGCTAGTTATTTAACAAAATGAAATACATTTTTGTTAGAAACTGTTGAAGATAACACATGCCAGGTGATTTTGTTGGCTTTTTATAATTAGTTATGTGACACAGAGCCTCCGGAAAATATTTATATTAAAAGATTGTACTGAAAAGCCTGTCTGACCTGAGAGCGGCCATGCTGGAGATACTGGGAGAGTGTGCACGGGAGTGCAGTGCAGGTGAAGTGGGCACACGACTCTGGTTGTGCAGGGCATGGCAGTGCAGGGGTGACCCGGGTGAGTCTAGCCGATTCACGCTCCTCAGGTGGGCACCGAGGAAAGATGGTGCGGCTGTGGGGGTCTGAGCCGAACCGTCCTGACTGGGACACTTCAAAACTGTAGATTGTTCCTGCAGGGCAAAAACTTCCACTGCACTTTATTCACGTAATCATCATTTACATAGGATTTTCTCTTGAAATAAATACAGCAGAAACATGCCTTTAAAAGTTACATTTATAGCAGGATTACTGTTACCTCTGATGTGACTTTACGCAGAGCCCAGATAGTATGACTGCACTGAAGTGTGTCATAGGTCATGATGATGGAGGGTTCACAACAGGAGAACACGACTCGTAGTGCGCTGTCGGAGACATACTGCAGCCGCTGCGTCTCAAACAGCCCTGCCACAGCCAGACAGGTAAAATTATAGATCCATTTACCTCCATTTACAGTCTTGCATTGAAATTACTGGCATTCTGTTGCAAATCTTTTTTTTTTTTTTTTGCTATACACTAAACATATTTGGGTTTGAAATCAAAAGATGAGATGGCTCTGAACAAGGAAAAAACAGACTGTTTCTCACCTGTAGATTTGCAGACAACAGGGGCTATTTCATCCAGAGGATGGAGCATGCTAAAGAGAGTAGGAAGAGGTTCCCTGACCAGAAAAAAAACCAAACTAATTAAAACAAACTATAGAGACAAATGTTTGAACCACATGTGGCAGGAAAAGTCAGGTGTCCGAATACTTTTGTTCATATAGTATATGCACACACTAACAGATTAACTCACTTTAAGGAATTGCAGAGAAGTAAATAAGTAGGAAGAGTGAAGAATAAGTACCTTGAGGGGCTCAGAGGAGCATCAGATGTGATATTTTTGCGTTCAAAAAGTAATCC
This sequence comes from Silurus meridionalis, assembly GCF_014805685.1. Lineage (NCBI taxonomy): Eukaryota > Metazoa > Chordata > Actinopteri > Siluriformes > Siluridae > Silurus > Silurus meridionalis. The sequence continues at coordinate 34,316,071 of NC_060885.1, read as the reverse complement.
ATACTTAGTGGGCCACAGAAAGGAGACCTGTAGTGCATATGTGCGTGCACACACACAAACATATATACATACATACATATATATATATAAATAAAACTCTGCACATAATCTTCATTTAGATGTACATAAGGAGTTCACATTACCTGAAACGGCAGTGGGGATATGAAGTCCTTCCCACTCACAGAGTGTACATTCACACACGTGCTCTGAACTATACAAACACTCTGCTCAACCGTGTCCTTTTCTAAAGTTCAGATGTAGACAACAGATCAGTTTGAGCGATAATTAAAGAGAATGATAATAAACATTATATTCATTCTAGCTATTCAATACAAATTACCTTGTTTCCGAGATTGAGGTACAGTGAAATTACACCACAGGGCCTACAGAAGGTGCATTAATACAAGAAATAAGGTTACATAGGTTACATTTATACCTTAAAGACCAACTCCAGCTGTTTCCTTTGTCATGCATTTGTGTCTGAAATGATGCTCTTGACAAAGCATTTTGTGAAATTAACAAAGCGTAATCGTCAGGAATTCTTTGCTGGTTCTGTAACACCAACAGTGCTGTCATAATTACACTGACCCCAGGATCAGCCATGAGACAACGCCCCTTTAGATCAGAGAGAGTAAAGAGCCTTGTTTAAGGGCCCAGCAGTGGTAGCTTGGTGATGCTGGGGCTCGACCCCGACCTTCTGATTAGTTACCCAGAGCCTTAACCTGTGCATTCTAAACTGCTTTTCAGCACGAGTGGTTATGTGATGTACAGCACGCTGGAACCAGTCTGGCCATTCTCATTTGATCTCTCTCATCAACAAGGTGTTTTCAGACAAAGATCCGACGCTCTTTTCTTTCTTTTCTCATTCTAAATGTAGATGTTAAAATGCATTGCAGCCACAAACAACTGGCTGATCAGGTAATTACATGAATGTTATGTTGCACAGGTGTTTACAGATGTTTCTAATAGAGTGAGTGCAATTTTAACTGGATGAACTGTGTTTTCCTAAATGTTCCCAGCACGTCCCATATTACTGATACCTGCTGAACTGGGCTGTCTACAGTGAAAGCCTTGTACACATAGGAAGCTTGACTCTTGGTACCACGGCTCCAGATGACCATGTAGCCGGCCACGTACAGCTCCTCTTCATACTCAGCTTCATTACTCAACACAGCTGAGCCTTTCTTCAGCTGCCAAGACTCCTGCCAAACAAAGAGGTACATTTTTTTAAAGTCCTACTAGCTGTTAAAATAATAATAGAAAACAGTGTCCTAAACGCTGCTAGAACTAATCCAGGTCATAAACTCCAAGGTAAATGAGTTGCGTGAGAGCAGGAATATCAGTGCTCTGGCGATGAAAATTACTACCTACTTTCTCTCTCTCCTGTAGGGTGACCTCCTGCAAGGAGCCCACCAGTCCCGCTGCTCCATCAGAGCACCAGAGTTCAGGTGCAGGCTGCAGCTGGCGCAGCTGGAGGTTCACGGCTCTGGGGTGGCGTTGACAGTGCTTACGGCCGAACGGGACAAATGGCTGCAGTTCCCCAGCGGCTATCATCATGGCAGCTCTCTCTTCATGCACGTTCGACATGAGTCCCCGATATCAGCATTTTATTTCTGAAAGAAAATAATGGACATGTGGACTACAAGCAGTTGTATACAAGGTGTCCTACTGGTCCTTAATGGAATTCACTAGGCATATAACACCACCAGTAGAAGCCAAAAATGGCCAGTGGCAATCCACTGGGAATGTAAGAGTTTCCTATAAACCCAATACAAATACTAAGGTTGTGCTTACATTCTGCTTGTCATGTCAATACCTCAAATAATATATCCAGAACAAATCAGATGAAACAAATCACTTGGACATGAAAATGAAACCCAACACACCTGTCCATCACTCAGCATACAGTGTGAAGGTCTGATTACAAGACCAGTTATTACAGCACATGTTTACAACATATGGAATTAATAGTAAATTATCTTAGGGTCTTGGTGTAAGAGATATGTAAAGGAAGTCTTTATATAAAATGATTGAGATTACACACATTATAATTAATTTGACAGCTGAATGTGACACGGAGTGACAGTTTAGCGTGCTAGCTAAGAACCTAGCTGTAGTGTACATCAAGTTCGAATCGTTTATAACAAATCATTATGTCTGTTCAACATGTATTAATACTCTGTAAACCGCCCCTTGGTGAGACTCAGCACCGCTAACTGCAGACACACACCGGGGCCGTCAGCTAGTCATGCTAGCGCCTATTAGCATGGAAGCGAGATACACACCTGGTGATAAGGAATAAACAGGCTCTTGTCGTGGAGTCCAGTCCTTTCTTGCAGTGGATTTCGGCAAAAAACAACAACCAGAAGTGACAGCTGTAATAAAAACCCGTTTACTGTAATGTTAAGCAGCGAAAATGAACTAAAAACACACTTTCAAATGAACGCGGACATATTTGAAATCCCGTGAGCCTCTGCACCGAAAGCAGCCAATCACATCACGAGTTGAAGCTGAAGCTCCACGTCGACCAATCAGCGTGAAGAGCAGACTGTCTAAAACACACACACACACACACACACACACACACACACACAAAAAAAAAACACACACGCGCCATAAAATCATCATATCTTCTGTACGCGTACCGGCCACTTTAATAGGAACACACGTGCCCCCTGTTCTACCCCATCAACCAATCAGTTAATTAAAAAATAAAGTGTGACAGTTGCAGGTAGAAATATTAATGCTTTTTGATTAAAGCAACAAGAAATGTTCTCATGATGAGAACAACTGACTTCATGATGTGGAGGTTGAACAAGTATTTTTTAGAATTTCATTTCTGATCTAAAAATGATCCAAAGCAACTGAGAAATACTGTAATATCTACACTTCTGCTAGAGATGATGTATGCAGGCAGTGCAGCTGTGGTTGCAGTGAAGGAAAACATGTTGAATTGTGTTTTTTGTGAGACGTGTTGAATCGTGTTCTTTGTGTTTCTTGATTTAGTAATGACATTCATTCTCACTAAATGGTTTATAGACATAGCGTCATAATGAAGGTGTTGAGAGGTGGATTGATTCTGGTAGAACATCACTGAAGGCCTAGAGGTTAAATACACAGCCTGTCAGTGTTCACATCAAACATCAAAACAAGGAAAATGTGCCCTTTGAGACTTGTTGCCTGTTCAACTTGTTGAGTATTTGAGAAACTGCTGATCTTTAATGATCACATGTAACAATCTCCAGAGTGGAAAAACAACATCCAATTGAATTTAGTTCTCATTTCAGAAATGTCAGAAGAAGGTGACGAGACTGGTTTTAGATGAAAAGAAGTATAATAATAAAAAGTCTTGGAATTTTATTGGGGGTGGGATTACATCTCTCCATTTTTCCCAAGTAAAAATTCATCACCCTGACCTTCCTCTTTATGGAGTCTTTCAATTTTTTCAACTTTATTATAATAAATTACTTCATAATATATTTTACTTCATAACATTACCATACACTTCACTACTAATGCAGCTGTGACTAATAGAGATTTACTTGTTTCATTTCATGGTTTGTGTGTGTGTTGTTTGTGGGCATGTTTGTATATTTTGCAAAAGAATATTTGACATTTTACCTTGAGGGGACAATTGAGGTGTGTGTGTGTGTGTGTGTGTGTGTGTGTGTGTGTGTGTGTGTGTGTGTGTGTGTGTGAGAGAGAGAGAGAGAGAGAGAGAGAGAGAGAGAGAGAGATTCCATGGCTGTGTTTGAATTAGTCTGGTGACGTGAGCAGGTGTCTGAGGGGACAGAGGGAGTCACGATCTATCTGCTTCATAACAAAAAACTATTTGGTTTGTCCCAGTGAAGGAGCAACAGGAGAACAATTACCAGCAGGAGACACCAACACCTTCTGTGATTTAATGCAGAAAAATTCTGCAGAAGATAAATAAAAATGGGAGGAAGAACTTAAAAAAAAGGGAAAAAAGATAGATACACAGACCTACAGACAGACAGACAGACAGACAGACAGACAAATAGATAGATAGATAGATAGATAGATAGATAGATAGATAGATAGATAGATAGATAGATAGATAGATAGATAGATAGATAGATAGATAGATAGATAGATAGATAGATAGATAGATTCCCTTATATTTCCTACTTATGAAGCAACCCATAAACTCTTGTGTTTTCTTTTGTGTGCCAGTGTAATGTATTTGTGAAAATAGAGATGGATGTGTCTGGCAGTTGTTCTGTTCATTCCCAGAAGGAGAGGATCTGGAAGAACGCATCTACTCTGTGCATACTTTACTCAATTTTCTTTTTCCAATAAAACTCTCACATTTGGCAGATGTCACCTCTCAGCTGTGTCTTAGTGTTCCATACCTTTAAACTTATAGATAGATAGATAGATAGATAGATAGATAGATAGATAGATAGATAGATAGATAGATAGATAGATGATAGATAGATAGATAGATGATAGATAGATAGATAGATAGATAGATAGATAGATGATAGATAGATAGATAGATAGATAGATAGATAGATAGATAGATAGTGTGTGTGTGTGTGTGTGTGTGTGTGTGTGTGTGTGTGTGTGTGTGTGTGTGTGTGTGTGTGTTTGTCCTTTGCACTTTTGGACACTTGGAATATTGAATATATAATGATATAATTTAGTGCTATATTTAAAACCAGGAAATGTTGAGAAAATGGTTTCTTTTCTAACAAACACGGTAAAGAAACATATTTACCTACTTGAAATCCATAATCTAACTTGTTAACGTCTAATTGCGTTTCAATCCGGTACGCAAAGACCATGCAGGAAGAAAAAAAATGCTCCTAATGTTATTGGTCCTGATGACCAGAGTCCCAGGAGCAATGCTCCACAGACCTTGGCCTTGATTAAAGTCCTAATGATGCTCTGAAAGCATAGTTAAACCTAATATCCTCCACGTGACCAGATACCCAGATGTGTGTTTACAGCATTAGTTAGGGTTCCACTGAAGATGAGCCTTTATTGATATGTCACAGAGCTTGTGGGTGATATCAGAGTCATGATTCCCGTACTGAATGAAAGCAGTGCATCTAATGCGGAAAACGATGTGAGACATACCACACGGATTATTGACACATATAAAGTATATACAAGAATACAAACCTTTTTTCCTCACAGATAAGATTGAAGCTTTCTGTGAATGTATGTGAAACAAAAACAGTGAAGTATGTTTTAGTGTTCGAATATGCTTCTTTTTTTATGTCAAATCTTTGTTTTATGTTAATATTTTTACTTTTTTGCATTTTTCTGATTTTCTTATCCAGAGCAACAGACTATGATCAAACCTATATGAAAGTTTACAGTTTTGCTTCACTAAATCCCACAAGCTCACCCTCACTGAACAGCTTCAGGATTATTTGGAGCACTTCACTTTTATAATATAACAGCAGGGGAAAACTAAATCTGGAATTTTAAAGTTTTAAAAGGGACATATGGATGTGTTAATCAGGTGTCCTGAAAAATCAGTACGGTATCTCAGTCAATATAAATCATATTAATGAAATATTATATTATATTATATATATATTAGAGTTGCCAATCCATCCAAGTGGAATGTTTTTTAGAAGGCAGGAGGAAACCAAACAACCCTGGGGAAATGTATGCTGATACAGTAGATGGAGGCCATGAAAACTCTGACCAACATTACGATCAAACTCAGAATTGTGGGTCTGTGTTGCATCAACGCTAACCCATTGCTCCATTGTTATAGAGCATACCCTGGCTGATATGATGTTCCAGATATGATGATACGATATGAGACAATGATAGGATGCACTTACTAAAGCCGAGACTCAGTTGTGTTCTAGGAAGCAAACATAGTTATCTTACAGCTTATCTTATAGCGCCTGCATTAATATCAGAGCAACCAAATGTAGATGTATAAAGCTGACAGTAACTGAGATGAACTCAGATACACAGAATGACATACTTCTAAATATATGGGAAAAGTAACAATATTCTAAATGTTGTATTTGGCCCAAGCAGGTTTTTAAAGAAAATGTTTAGGACACGGTATTGTTTATTTACTTCAATTTGAATATACTGTAAAGTATGTTTGGTCTGTGATGAACTGGCAGCTGACCCGCCTCACACACAATTCTCCTGGAATAGGAGTTCTGAACTGCTATTATTGACCATTACGAGGATTTTGTAATGGACTTGACATGGCAACCCTTCTTATAGATGAATTCTAAAGCTTCTTCCTTATCCACTTTATCCAAATCATTATCTTCATCTGTTTTTATTCATTTATTACATTTTCTGTTTTAAAATCTCTATAGCGTTTAACATATTGATGCTGCACTGTAAATGCATAAAACAGACATGCAGCCAAAAACAGTTCAGCGCAAAGTATTTATTTATATAACACTTGTATAAAACAATCAAAGTTCATCTCTAGCACCTGAAATGAGTCATTGTCGGAACAGTGACCACTCTGACCAGCTCTTGTTATACCTGTTTGTTCTTTAAGCTCTTCTCTCTATGTGATTTATTCAAGTCGGTTCTATTCTTTACCTCCCTCATTAATCACTCTATAGAGAACTGGCCTGGCCGTGAAAGAGAGCAGAGCAGATGAAATCATTTGGGATGCTGTTAAGGTCACTAGCTGAGTACTGAGTGTTTCTGCCCGAGAACTGCGTAAAAAACTGACTCATCCTGGGGGCACGCTCACTGCTCAATGCTTCAGCGAGCTCTTTACTCAGAACCAATTTATATCTCAGCCAAATTGTCAACATATTCCACCCAGTAGTCCACAAGCTCCAAAATGCATTAAAGCTCGCTGGCATTTAGCAGTTAACTCTGTGATATAACACGGTATAAGACTATCCTTCCAACAGCAGGTGTGTACATGCCAACACATTCATCTGTTGCGTGTTCATGACTAATAATAAGAATTTTATATGTAGAAATGCAGATGGTTGCAACCTGTCACATGTTTGCTATTTGCTGGGGTTTTTTTGTTGTTTGTTTGTTTGGTTGGTTGGTTTTTTAACTATGTCTTATAGATATGAGCTTTTCTCTGCATGTTGGATCCATAAGAAAGTCTGGTTTAAATCAACCTAACAGTAAAATAAATATGTTTCCCCACAGTTTGGCCCCTAATGTACTCAATGTCTTGAGTGATTCTGTTAGTACTGTGATTGAGGACTGCATTGCAGCAGTCTGGTGTGAGTAAACCAATTTAGAAGCACCCGAGAGCCTTATTATAAAAAAAGGCTGCAACTTCACAGACTTCTTTAGTAGCATCACTACACTGAAAAAAGAGAAGTTATGTATTTTATTTATTTCTATTTTATTTGTTTATCCCTTTTACAAATAACCTATAGTTAGATCTACAATAAATCCCTAAGTAAAGAGACATGGGTGATCATAACTGCTTGTGATGACATGATGGAGAAACCCTGAAAGGATTCTGACTCAGATGGGAACTCATTCTCTTCTAAAACCTGATCATGAGATTATACTGTAAATCATTACTGCATGGTTTACTATATGTTTTTATCTTGTATTGTTAAAAAATAAATGTTTATTTTAACATAAAAAGAGGTCAAATTAAGTGTTTGTTTTTTGCAAATTTCCCCGACTACTTGTATATGCATAGGGAAGGTACAATACTGCACATGATTGTTTTTCAGAAATGTCTACGGTGAAAACTGTCGTACACTATATGGCCAAATGTCTGTTGTCTTAGCATCAACCTATTGTTGCTATGTATAGATAACACAGATAGTGTTGAGGATATTTCTACACTATATGTATGATGAAATATTCTAATCGAACACATTTGCAATGCCATTTTTTCTTCAGAAAACCGTAAAGATTTGGATTGAGTTTCATATTGTTGAGACAAATTTGGATCTGATCATCAGCATGATCAAGAAGATATCTAGCATTTCACTGCATGTCCTACCCTGTATGTATGTGTATGTGACAAATAACATTTGATTTTGATTTAATTTGATCTATTTTTATCCAACCAGTCCACAGTCCAGTTTTCAAGTTCTTGCACAAACCATTTTATGTATCTGACATAATATTTAGCTGTTGAAATATAAATATAAAAAGATATATAAATATAAAAATATAAAAGAGAACGTACTGGGTAAGTTTCTCTCTGCCATTTTTAAAATGAGACAAAAGGGGAAATTGCTCAAAGCTATTGCACACACATTGGGCATTACCAATATGACAGTTCGTTTTGTAAAATAAATGCTGGTAAAAGTGTCATGGCTTGGGCTTGCATAACCCCTTTTGGAAAGGCTTACTAACTTATTAATGGTAGAATCTCATAAAAGTAGCAGCAAATTTAATCCAGAAATGTACAGAAAGATTCTGTCTTTAATGTGTCCAAACTATTTGGGATAGTTCTGAGGAGACTGTATAATTAAATACATTTATGTTTATGCTTATCTATAATGAAAAATGAACCAACCCAAAAGTAATACAAATATGTCAGGAGGAAGACTTCACTAATGGTCTGTAATGAGTTTGGGGTTTATGTAGTGAGTTTTTAATGAGCTGCAGGTGGAAATGCTCAGAATTCATATGGCCCTGAACATGAATATGTAAATTGCCTGGAAAACATAGTTCTCATGCTCCAGTATTCCAGCTGAAGTGGGCAAAACTGTAGAGTTAATTCAGGTATATTTTAGTTCAGGTAGAACATAATAAAATATCAGATTATTAATTCAGTTTAAATCATGTAAACAGGTGTGGTTAGCATCATTTACATTTTTGGCATTTGGCAGATGCCCTTATCCAGAGTGACTTACAGTTATTTCATTTATACAACTAAGATCAAGGGTCCAACATCTTTTTTTTCTTCTTCTTCTTCTTTTTATTTTCTTCTTCTTCTTCTTCTTCTTCTTCTTCTTCTTCTTCTTCTTCTTCTTTTTTCGGCTTCTCCCATTAGGGGTTGCCACAGCAGATCATTCGTCTCCAACCCCCACTTGTCCTCTACATCTGCCTCTTTCAACCCAACTACCTGCATGTCTTCCCTCACCACAACCATAAACCTCCTCCTTGGTCTTCCTCTTTTCCTCCTTCCTGGCGGCTCCATCCTCAGCATTCTTCTACCGATATACCCCATGTACCCCCTCTGCTCATGTCCAAACCATCTCAGTCTCGCCTCTCTCGCTTTGTCTCCAAAACACCCTACATGCGCTGTCCCTCTAATAAACTTGTTTCTAAATCAAGGGTCCAACATCTGGGATCTGAAATTCCAACCAATTGATAAGAAATGGGCAGGAACAATAATATATGCATTTACTAGTTTATAAAATATTGTCAAGACCAATATATTACACATATTGTTTATCTGTGTTTAACTAAGATGTACTGCAATAGATTGTTGTATTGTTTAACTGTTTTCAAGATTTCTTTTATTAAATAAACCATGCTAGTTTGTTCAATACTCTCCAAAATCTGCCAATTCCCACCCACCAGCCAGTTTCCCATAACATACAACACAACAACAAGGGAAAACAAAGACTTATAATAATAATAATAATAATAATAATAATAATAATAATAATAATAATAATAATAATAATAATAATATAACAATGTGAACTCAAAGGTAGTGAGTCTACAATAAAAAATGTGATATAAAAAAGCATTATATACCGCTTGTGTATTTTTAGAGCATTTTTAAAATCTCAATCTTCAGAGCCACTTCTGTAGCAAATCTATTTCATGATCAAAAACATGTCTATTAAAACAGTCTGTGGCAATAAATCATGTTTATAAAGACAAAATTACCAAAGTAAATAGTCATAGTGTATAAACAGATTTAGGCATAACGAATTATATTATATTAATAAATATTAAATGCAAAAAATAATCATTTGGATCATTTGGAAATTGGATCATTTGATTGTTGTGTGTTCACAACAATTGTTCACTGGATAACTCATAAATAATGGAAACCCTATTGGTTGCACCCTGTTGTAGGGTTCTCCATAAGGCATGTAACCTTTCTGGGTTGTCACGTGCACACATCACGGTATAATGAATCATACAAACCATGGCATTAAGAGGCTTAATTTCAGCACCGACCCAGAGCAGCACATCAGTCTGGTGGGACTTCTCTGATGACGTAGTAGCCCAGATCTGATGTGATTGTGTTCCTCATCTCATGAACAACATTTCAGACATATAAAACGAGGCGAGGTGGGTGAGGCCGTTCAGAGAGACACACACCAATCGTGGAGAAAAGACGCCAGGAGTCCTTTACAGCAAACTTCTTTGAGATAGCAAGTCACCTGGTTCAGCACCACGGTCAGCGCTCCACACAGGGGTCAGCCGCTCATCCAGACCAACCTGAGCACATGTAAGGAGGACTTTTCTTTCTTCTTTTTCTCTCTTTCTCTCTCTCTCTCTTTACTTTTATCTTATCATTCTCCTAGTGATCAGCTGTTTCTTATTTATAGCTTTAGAGACATGTTTAATGGTTGATGATCAGAAAAAAAGCAGACGAGTTACCTTGTGAAAATGAACCTTAATTATTTTAATGGCATCCATTGTATTGTTTTTACTACTGTTTTGTGTTCCTTATAACTAAATGATAACCTCCATACATAATGTTACTAGATACTTGAGTTTCGTTCTGCATGGGCAGAGCTACGGATTTATCCAGTTGCTGAACGGAAAGAATAAATGAGCTGTGCGTTTGCAGGTTTAAGGCGATGTTACATAGGAGCGCCACTCAGCTGCTGCTCCTCGTAGCTCTCTGCGGCGTCTTCTACACGCGGACTCTCAGCCTGCCGCTCGCCACTACACGGTAACAAAACATCTTTCAAAAAATAAGAGTCCGACTGATTTGTTTATTCTGAATAATTGAAATATGGGTATCCCTTTTATAAACTTTATCGCATGACAGCACGGAGGTCTGCGCGGTCGTCCGTCGCACAGTTTACTGATGCGTAATGCGTAATTAGTAATCAATAACTAATAATTGTCAACTTGTGGTGAAGACATGATGCTCTTGAAATTACGATAAACTTGACGATGAAGATAAACTTGATGAAATGACGATAAACTCTCTAGTATGTTACACTTTTCGTGTCTGGAGTATCTTCAATATGCATAATCTCCTCTATCATGAAGATTGTCTCTCCCACAAAAAATGCGATCCGAATTTGTATTTATTGTTTCTAAACTGATATTAAGAGATGCTGAACTGCGTTCATGTATACTGCCAAAAAGCACAGGTTATAGAATAATAATAAAACATTCTGATGTATTATTACAGTGCATATTATTTTAGGGGGTGACAAAGTCTGAACACAGATTTTGTGAACATTTTTTCTCTGTATGTGCAGAGCCACTCGACACGCTGACGGTCTGTTCACCAGCGGCTACAGCAAACTGCTGGGCCAACTATCAGCCAGACGCTACCTGGAGTCTCTGATTGGCAAACGTGTCAGGTAGAATCACTACAACCAACCTCAGACCAGCTTTCCAATTTCTGAGTAATCAGGCTGCTCAGTGGTCCAGTCCTCTGGAGGCGGTTTTTAACTGATTTTGGACATCAAACAAATTTCTTTATAAGAATTATTCAGTTATATAATTATGAATATTGTTCGTTCTCTGTTGGGTCTCAAGAAAAGGGTATTTATGGGACTGGGTAGAATTGGTGTATTGGAAAATCAATTTTAATACTAATAAATTCAATACTAATAAAACATTGAAGAGGCAAAATGAACAACATTATTCTGGTTAACAGGCATATAATCCAATTCAGTGGTTTGGAAATTTCTTTACAGCCATTACAACATACCATTAGCAAAATGTATGATATTTGTTACTATGTTTTTATTGTTATATAATGGGTTAAAATAAAATAGGACGGTTTTAGTACAAATCCTCAGTGTCACAAACAAGCAAAGATCAAGATCATGGAGAAAAAAATCTCTTCTGCAATGATAAATAGCTATATTATTATAGAGCTTATTTTAGTCATTTTTTGCTATTGTGGTATATTGTGGTATAGTGAGGGGGTAGAGACTGAAATAAAGTTTGAAAAGTCTAGTTAATTGGTATAAAAAAAATATTGAAAATGTAAAGAGAGAGTCTGCCACCTGAATAGAAAAGGGGTTCAGAGTGATAAATAGAGAGAGTGAGATGTTTTTACTTTCAAAAATATTGAATATTGATTACTGCAACCTGGTGTCTCACAATGTTTCAGTGATGATCTGGTGGAAGGACCGATGCCAGTGAAGCGTCACTCTGATGCCATATTCACTGATAATTACAGCCGCTTCCGCAAGCAAATGGCTGTGAAAAAGTACCTGAACTCTGTCTTAACAGGAAAGCGCAGGTAGGTCAATCAGTGTTCAAGCTCTGTTTACTACCAAATAGCATGCAGTGTATAATTTTATCACCATTTCTAACATAGCTATGTTCATATATCGTGTCTTCACCATTCACCATTTTCTTTTTAGCCTAGAAGATCCTGCCAGTGAGCAGGAGGAGTCCACTGGAGGAGAAACCTCCTACAAGGAGAGCTATGATGATCTAACTGTCGACGAGCTTCTAAATAATATACCAATGGTAAGTCACTGATCAAACTATATAATGAATGCTATTTTATAAGCTTTTTCATTTTTAAATAAAATATTTGTTTTTACTAATGAGTTCTCTTTCTCCTAATGATGTTTTGCGGTAGCACACATAAAATAAAAGATGTGTATTTCATCCCACCTGTTTCCTTTCCTCCAGTTTAACTGTTGTTTATGAATGTATTTTCTATGAAATATTCTAAAATATGATCCTTTTATTTATTACATTTTTTGTACTACGCATGATTGTGCTTCTGGTAAATAAGAACACGAAAGCTTTCAGATATTCTCTAAAGAATGATGTGTTTGTGTCTGTGTGTGTCTGTGTTTGTGTGCGTGTGTGTGTGTGTGTGTGTGTGTGTGTGTGTGTGTGTGTGTGTGTGTGTGACATTATTTACGCTCTAATTCTCTCTGTCTTTATCAGTGTCTATTTCCTTGCAGTTGTTTTTATTGTAATAGGGGATTTGTGTAATCATCACGTACAAGATGATGATGTATGACTGATCCTTCTTTCATTTTTCTCTTCCCTCTTTATTTCAGCCACTCTGAAGGCCCCTCGATAACACATGATTATCAGTGACTGTAACAGACATTCCATATACAGAACATAGTAAAGGACAGCAGCATTTTCATTAAAAAAAAATCATCAAATGTGTTTATCGATAAAGTAAAGGTTTACACTGTATATAAAAATTACACTTTAGAAGACGTTAAGCTAAAGAGGTGTGTGTGTGTGTGTGTGTGTGTGTGTGTGTGTGTGTGTGTGTGTGTGAGTGTGTGTAGTAGGTTTTGGCTCAAAAACAGACAAAGCCCTTCTACATTCCTGTATCAAGTAAATTCATTAATAAATGCATTAAAAGAAGTCATGCCTGATAAAATCGGAGAACAAGATCTTAGACCCCAAGACCACAAGCTAAGAACGAACTAGATCATAATTGTATAAGTCTGGAGTAATTATGTGACCTGGTCTGATCTCCATGAATTTTGTAAATCAGAATAATTTTATAAGACTCTGTTTCTGTTGCTTCTCTGACAGTTGTCAAGTAAAGGGTATTTAAGAGGCCGGGTGGGATCGGGGTATTGGAGAATCTTTATTTTTGCCATTCAATGATAATAAAACTTTGAAGAGCCATTCAAATATCATATGAGTGTATTTTCAGTCATGTATTTTTTGACCCACAAACAAACAAATAAACAAACAAAAAAATCCAACTACCTACAGCATCAATTATATTACCATGTCAGTAAATCACATCTATCATCAAACGACGATTTTAGTCAGTTGTTATTTCACAGGAATAAAATCCGTCTAAAAACCACACACACACACACACACACACACACACACACACACACACACACACACACACACACACACAAAGTATTTTTTGTTATGTTGTGCTTTGTCTTGGCTCCACTTATACCTTTAATGGAAGAGTAACTGCAAATCTATCCAGACTAATCCCATTTATCCAATGCTAAAACATTATTGGGTTCCACCTTACACACAGCACCATAGACCATGAGGTTCACTGTGTATGCTAGTGAAAATGATTCATCAGATTTCAGTGCCACTGGGTTCCTATGGGACTTGTTTAAAACCAGTGTGTTAGCATCATCATCAACACAACAACTGAGAGAACATTCGCTGAAAGAAGACTATTCATCCCTACAATACAGAGAATTAAAAACGCTTAAATATATAAGTAGATTGAAGCAGTTCAGGGAGCTTGTGGTTGCCACACACATAATATTACAAGATGTAACTGACTGGGAAAATGAGCTGAATTCAGTTTTTATATGTCTGATGCTCATTCTATTATCTTATATATATATATATATATATATATATATATATATATATATATATATATATATATATATATATATATGTATATATATGTGTGTGTGTGTGTGTGTGTGTGTGTGTGTGTGTGTGTGTGTGTATATATATTACTGTATGTATATGTGTGTGTGTGTGTGTGTGTGTGTGTGTGTGTGTGTGTGTGTGTGTGTGTGTGTGTGTGTGTGCGTGCTAATATGGCATGACCGGTGAGTCAGTATGTTTGCTGGTGTCATGTGTAGCTTGGAAAACTGAATCATAAATGTCAGAGGCTACAGAATGCCAGAGCACAAATTCACATAAAGTGCTAAAAACAAACCAAGTTTCCAAAAGTAGAAATCATGTCTGAATATCTGTTTGTGTTACTTAAAACTCACTTTATTGTTGACTGGTAAAGTGGCTTTAATACCCTCTGCTGATTGATGTATTGTAGATTTATCAGAGATAGAGTAGAAGAAGCTACAGGAACAGATCTGGTAAAAATCTATGTTCAGGAACTGAGGCAAGATCAGAGAGACAGATACAAGAACATCCCAGTTTCATAATGAGTCAAATGTAATATTTTAATATTTTAAAACCAGTAGATTACACATCATAACTCTAGAAGATCACATCTTGGGCTGCTGCTTTAGGAGCGGGAAGAGAAATTATCCTTCAGTGAAAGTAAGCATCAAAAACATTTAAAAAAAATGCATCTCTTAAAAAAACTGAGCAGTTTAGGTTTAAAGGCCCAGGAGTGGCTACTTGGTGGTGGTGGGATCTGAACTCACAACCTTCCGATAAAAAAAATCATCACCTTAATCATTTAGACACCTAAAAATGTTCAATTTTCTAAAATAAAAAGAGCCTCATTTAAAGAAAAACTTTAAATAAAATGTTATTGAGAATTGACTTTAAATAACAGCAACACAAATCAGCTTTAAATAAACACTCAAAAGAGTCTAATTAAAAAAGAGAAATTAAAGAGTCAACATTAAGAAAATAAGTAACATTTTTATAAGAGTTGACTTTAAATAAAAAGTAACATTTATGTTTATATGAAAAGTAATATGTTTAATGTTTATTTTTATACAAAACTGTTACATGATCCTTTCGATTTTACATCAAATGCACAGCTATAAACACCATTAACTCTCCGTATGTTTGTTTTACATCAAATCTACAAATTGTAACATTTATTTGAAGTTAAAATGAAGTTTTAACTTAACATGTACATTTAAGAAATTTGGCAATAATGACATACAAATCGACTATTAGTCATTATTTAAAAAACCTGCTGAGAAGGTGAGTACAGCGTGAAAAATGCAACACAATGTGTTGTTTTTAAACAGAAAAACTAACAAAAAAAGGTGAACACAGTGCAGTGCTGTGTGTGTGATGGGTGCTTTAAGGTTAGGGTTAGGGTTAGGGTTAGGGTTAGTGTTAAGGTTAGGGTTAGGGTTAGGGTTAGGGTTAGGGATAGGGTTAGGGTTAGGGTTAGGGTTAGGGATAGGAATAGGGTTAGGGATAGGGTTAGGGTTAAGGTTAGGGTTAGGGTTAGTGTTAAGGTTAGGGTTAGGGATAGGGTTAGGGTTAGGATAGGGTTAGGGTTAAGGTTAAGGTTAAGGTTAAGGTTAGGGTTAGGGTTAGGTTAGGGTTAGGGTTAGGGTTAGGGATAGGGTTAGGGATAGGGTTAGGGTTAGGGTTAGGGTTAAGGTTAAGGGTTAGGGTTAGGGTTAGGGTTAGGGTTAAGGTTAAGGTTAGGGTTAGGGTTAGGGTTAGGGATAGGGTTAGGGTTAGGGATAGGGTTAGGGTTAAGGTTAGGGTTAGGGTTAGGGTTCTGCTCTATCTTTGGCTTTGTAGGCCAAAACAGTGTTCATATGTGTTTTGTGCAGCAGATACTGAAAATATATGAGTTGATGTAGGAGTAACTAGAGAGATTGAAAATACATTCTGGATCATTCTCATGGGTTAGATGGCACTCAGAGTCAGAAACGTTGCAGTGGATCAGTGCTATAAGATTTAATTTTAACTGATAAACTGACATTCCTGACGAGAGATTCTGCCAGACACACTGATATAAGTGCCAAAACCTGTCTGTCTGAAGGAAAAATGGATATAAGGAGTTAAGTGTCATCAGCTATAGGTGTCATCTGCTATAGTCATCATATTAAAAGAAGAGAACCCAGCCATGAGCCTTGGTGGACACTAGATAGAGATATTGCTTAGGGACTAATGTATATGATAGAGCTCCACCTTATATGACCTTCCTCAAAGATATGAAGCACACCAAGATCTTTACCAATACTGAGGAATTTTGACTGTTGAGATCAAAAGACTCTAAAATCATGAACGTTATCAATAATGGCTAGAATATGTTGGATTCTGAAATGTCACTAAATCTAAATTATCCGAAGTTCTGAAGCCATTAGCTACACTACACTATTTTTTCAAGTATGACAGCATGTCAGATGGACCCAAGTTCAAGCCGGTGTGTAAAATAGCGAGGTGTACTTCAGATGTTGTGTGATTTTGCCCAGCTGTATAGACACAGGCAGCTCATTAATGCTCATTACTGCCAGGCTAAATGGACCAGGGGAATGCTGCCCATAAAAATAGACAGGACTCTTTCCAATACACTGACCAGACCCTCTGCTCTGGTAATTGCTGTACCACTTAAAACTATTCTCCCATAGAAATGGACAGCCAGAAATCACTGTTTTGTGGGTGGAAAGACAGGCTTTTAGGAACTTTTATATCATTTAGGTTTCTGTGTTATCATCAAATCCATTTCCTAAACCTGTATTTTCTGGTTTTTGGTCAAATATTTCCCCGTATAGAATGCCATGTTTGCAAAATTGTTTGTAAAACTGTAAACTATTCATGACATTTTAACCAGGTATACTGATCTTACACCATTTGTCCTTCTGGAAAACAAATTTTTTATCTGATTGTTCAGTTGGATTCAAGCTGATGTGGAGTTGCATAGACTATTCGTGTAATTGCTCAGTATATTCTAGTCACAGCTACACGAAAGAAAAGCAGTAACGTTTTTTTTTTGTTCAGTTAATTTAAGATGATTATGCTGAAATCGTTTTTTTTTTATAGTATATAGTATTTATTTATTTATTTATTTATTCTTTTGGCTACTAACACTCATCATTTTTGCATGAATTGGAAAGATGACATGATCCCAATCCCAAGATAAATTATTCTGGCTCAAATAAAACGCTTAGAGAGGCCTCAAACATGGTGTTGAATCTTCCCAGACACTAAACCAATTATTAACCAAACTAAATCAATCATTAACCATGGGTTTTATGAACTGGAAGCCCTTTTATATGGCTGAATGTTTGTAGACACCTGACTGTCATACCTATATGTGGGTTCTCTCTAAACTGCTGCCCCAAATTTGGAAGCACACAATTAAGCAGAGTGCTGTTTTATGCTGTAGCATTAAAATTTCCTTTCATAGGAACTAAGAGGCCCGAATCACTCCTGCATGCTCCTGGGCACAAAAATTCAAGAGAAACCTATTGCCAAATGAAGCTTGTGGTCTTTACATATACATTCTAAGACTGGATTTAGGTGCCTGGGTTTGTTAGTTTTTTACCTCTCAGAAATGGATTTTGAGAGAGATTGTTCAACCATAAATAGAAGAATCTGCTGTTTTTGAAAATATATAACCTGATGAATCCCTAGTGGTCCCTCATTACTTGTTTAAAACCGATGTGCAATCATGCAGAGATGAAAAATCCAGGCAAATTTTCCAAGAAAATATCATTCAATTACTCAGGACTGTCTCCGGTTTTAAAAGGTTAATTACATAAAATATCTATTCATGGCAAAATTAGATTTCCTTGTCCAAACAGCATGACTTGTGAGAAGGTGGGAAAACGCTGTTTGCCGTACGATTTTGTACATGTGAACATATCCGTTTGTGTGTGTGTTAGTGTAGTATGCTGTAAAGGCATGTTCAGTTGTATAGTTTTATCGGATCTAATTAATTTTAATAAAGAAAATGGAATAGAATAATAACAGGGAGCCCCTGAGCTCTTTTCCATGTAAAAGGTCAGAACTTAAATTAATGCTATTTCAAGGAAATCAAATAATGAAATATCTCTTGGCCTCAAATGTTTTGACTGACAATCTAATTTTTTAGAACCATTTTTTTATTCAAGACCTAATGCAGTTATTATGCATAGCATCTACTTAAGCGGATGAAAATGGAACACAAACGCAGAGGCACAGTAACGCATATAAGAGCCACATTTAGCCTCTGAATCATAGCATGGCCATGAGGGCTATAGATTGTCACCGCAAATCGGATAGCAAGGTGCAGAAATGGCATCCAAACTGCCAGCTATGCCCTGACATTTCAGATGGATCTCAAAGTGCCTGAGGAGACAAGAGTGGCAGGAGCAGTCAGCTGTGATGCATCTCCAAGTGATGTTGGTAATGCCCAAGCTTGACAGTCCGCTGCTATTTTAATGTGCTCCCATTAATATTTTATTTATTTATTTATTTTGCTGTTACCACTTTAAGGAATCCCAGGCTGTCCCCCATGTGATCCAGAATCTTATATATATCTTCTAAATGTTCAAATGAGATCAAGTCAACATCACTAGTAAACAGAACAAAAATATGTATCAGAACACCAATGCATCTTGGGTTTGCTGTACACTAAATTCATTCAGGTTTGGGATCAAAAGATGAATGAAACTCTAGATCTTAGATATTAAATTATAAGCTTTCATTTCCAGATATTTACATCCAGAGTGTTAAGAATGTCCAGGTGGGCAAAAGAAAAAGGATCAATTAAGGGACACTGGACAAAAGTTTGTGAACATCCCATTCCACGTTTAGTCCCTATTTAAATAAATTAGATTAATCTAATCTAATTTAATCTATTTGCTGTTGTAAGAACAGAACATGTTCCCACTTCTTGGAAGACGTTCCACTAGATTTTGGAGTGTGCTTGTGCCCCAGGTTTTGAAGAATCTCCCCATCCCCAAAAAAACAAACTCGTTATGCTATTTAAAAGTCTTCAGTGTATACAGTGGAGACCATTTAATACACCTAAACTAAAATAATTCAGCGCTTCACTAAGCAAAAACTGTTAATTGTGAAATGATTGATGATGAAAAATCATGAGCCTACAATCCTTGTTTTACAACGAACAATACGTTTCTCTATTCAGTCCTCCTCTTTATCTATTCTTTAATGTATCAGATTTCCTAAATTGACTGTCTCTTTTAAAACATTTAGAAGCTTCTGATTGGCCAATTCTTATAATTAGGAGTTAAACAGGAGCACCTGAGACCTTCTTGATACTACAAGAAAAAATACAGACTAAATTAAAGTCAAAAGATTAATTCTTTTGGCCATAATGAACAGTATTTTATATGAAACAAAGAAAAGGTGAGGCTTTCCTTCCAAAAAAGCACCATCCCAAATGTGAAGCATCATGTACCGCAGACATTGTAAATTGGGACTGGTGTATTATAAATATATGAGGGAGGATAAAATAAAAAATACTAAAGCACCAGCTCAAGATATTAACCAGAAAGTTCATCCTTCATGATCATTAATTAATGATCTCCTCAAAGCTAATACTACATATCTAGTTAATGCAGATACACTTTGCTATAAATTACATGATATAACTGAAAGATATCAGGGAAGTTAAAAACAAAACAAAAAAAAGACTGCCACTATTTGTGATCTACTTTTATAATATTTTAAAATACATAACAAATGCTTTCTGTGATTCTGAAAGAACATTTAGTTGACCATCATATACAGTACAGTTGCATGCTTATACCTTCATAATTAATAATTAAATATTTGGTCTGTTTTATGAAGCAGTAGAACAGCTAATAAATGGGGAAATGGATCTTCTAGTACAGATTAGTTACATCCACTGTATTTATGGTACAAAAGTTAAAATGAGATATTGGTAGTTCTGGATGTTATAATGATTCTCTTTATAAATTTGTGTTTAAACATAGTATTTACTCATAACCAGCTCCATTATATAGACTGGTTTGTCCACCAGAAGAAAATCAATACACACGGTCTAAAAAAAAATAGAGATTCTTTATTCAGCCATGTAAATATTTACAATTGGACAAGGCACAAAAAAATAAAGTTCATTAATACATTTACAAATAAAAGCATATAAAATTTTGTATTGCATCAGTGGAGAAGGCTGTCTGGTCATCTCCTTCCTTTTTTTCTTTTGGCATTCAGTACTTTACAAACATATGCTAAAGGCACAGAAAATGTGACATACATCACTTCAGATTAGACACTGAGGAACAGATATAAAAAGTCCACATTATAAAAGTATCATAAAAAGTTTTTTTTTTTTAAAGTAATAAAGACTGTGCAAATTGTGTTTCCTGGGTTAGGAGTTAACTCATAGGCGCCGGATGCTGCGTTTGCTGCGAGCAGAACCTGCTAAAGGTGAGGTCTGGCAGTGTGATGAAGAGGACTTTAGTATGCCCCTCTGGCAGGGGGTGGACCCATGGTACGCCGACTGGCACAGTGAGCAGAAGTCGAAAGCACAGCTCGCTCTCATACACACCGCCCTTTTCATGACCGAGTCGAACCGTGCAGGAGAACCGCAGACACGACAGCTCCTCAGCGCCTCGTGAACCTTCAGAGATTTTGCAGCCTTGGAGGAAACAGAAGGGCGTGTTAACTCTCCAGCAATTCATTAATAATTGTATAACCTCTGTAACACCCATTTCTCCAATTCAGTCTCACTTCAAGGTGCAAACTGGTGTATAAAATTTCTATTCCCAAGTTTAAAGAAATCCTGCTTACTTCGTGAAACTCTGCGAAGCGGCTTGGCTTGGCAGAATTCTGTGTGGCATCCGTTTGGCTGTGCGTCGTCTTTGTGGGTTTGGATCTTGGTGTCGAAGAAGCTACTTTCTGCAGGCAAGAAAACACCACCCTGCTAAGCCCAAAGTCTCTGGATAAAGACTCTGTCGACTTTCCAGTGTCCTGCAACAGGAAATGAAAGTTTTACTGAGACATGAAAACATCAATATATAAATGATGATAATGTCTGTCAGATGTCTGTCTGCTCCGTCAGACACGAATACTCAAGTCCTTACCCGTAGCATTTGCTCGGCTTTTCTACATCTCTGAACGGCCCGGTTGTCTTGGCGAATGATTATCTGCCACGTCTTGCTCACTTTTTTACAGCTGTAGAAATAATTTCGATCAGTAAAGCTTTTTAAAAAAAAAAAAAAAAAAACCAGATCAGTAATGTGGTTTAGGTAAAAACCAGACCAAGTCCTTACCTTATCAAGTCACAATCCCCAAGAAGACCCAAGATCCTGGTCAGGATGTGCTTCATGTCCTTCTTTAACAAGCCACAAAGGATATCAACATATTCGAGCCCATCTTTGTACCAATAATGTTCTGGAGGTTGTAACACTCAGCAATCTTATTAATGATGGTCCAATCATAGCTTTGGGTTTTCCTGTAGTCTTTCTTCAGCTGTCTGCATACCTCCTCCTGGAACTTCAGGACAGGAAGGCAGTTCGGGGTTGAGGAGGAATAGAGTGGAGATGGTCCACGCTCTTTTTCCTCTGCGCAGATCTGCAGCGTCTCTGTACAAGGCAGGTCGTTGTCACTGGGCTCGAGCTGGCTGTTGTGGAGAGACAAGTATCCGCTGTCCTCTGCTAGACTCGAGCTGCTCAAAGGAACATCATCACTGGGCAGCAGATCCACACCACATGACTTGTTCTCCTCACAGTTCTCCTTGTTATGAGGTCCTGTAGGGTCACTGTTTAGGGACTGAGGGATGGAGGGAGAAATGGAGGAGGCCACACAGAAAGATGGCGCGCTCTGTTTCCGTTCCTTTAACTCTGAGCTCGTTTCCGTTTTCTGGGCGGAAGTTCTGCTGCGGGTCAGGCACTTCATATCTGGGCCTATACACTGCTCCACAAAACTGAGGAATAATAAGAGTCGTTTTATTAATATTCAATATTTTATCAACATTTATTAGATTATTAAACACAATATCCTGTCAAACTAATATTACACATCCTAACAAACTCATTCACCGGGTAGGACTTTACAAACCCACTGAGGGGAAAATCTGACTTATTTAATAACCAAAATTATTCGACCTTTATATCCCGCTATTAAAAAGGGAAAATAAAAAAGTTAAACCCTGCTGCATTATTTATTATATACAACAATGCAGGTGTGTAGCAAGACATTAATAAAGACATCATCCACAAACCTCAGCCCTGTCACAGTCAGAAACACACACATTAACCTAATAAAGTCCCTGTTCCTACACTAATCCGTATTTCACTAGATTTAATCCTTTATTTCTCCATTTTGCACATGGAAGCAGGAGATGTTTCAGTTCGCGCGCTCAGTAAAGCTAACAGGTTAGCCACATTCCGAGTTAGCTGCCCTGCTGGACGGTGTAAAGGCTAAACTTTAACGCCTTAGCATCACCTTTATCAGGAAACCGCGGGAGAACAGCTGCTCATTAAAACCCAATAATGATGTTCGATTTAATTCTACAGAAATACACATCTGTCCTTCTGCTACAAACACTGTACTGAGAGTATCTGCTGGAATAATCACTCAGGTCTCGCGGCCATGCACTGATAAATATAAAATATTAAACCTTACCTGTAAAATAAAACTTCTGCTTTTTTTTCTACAGAATTAATCATTTAAAATGAGTGTATAAATGAGTGTCCACTGCTTCAGCAGAGAAGATTTTCGCGTTCGAGCCCGGACTCCGTTCACTGTACTGAGGACTAAAAAGCGCCAGTTACTGCAGTGTTTGAATTTCGCGTCAAAAACCGCGCTAACGAATCAGAGCTCGGCGCAATACCTTTAAGCCGCCGACAGCCAATAGGAGCCTTCCGTGAGTCGCGCACGCTCCATACACCCCTACCTATATTTAGGACAAGTCCCGCCTGCTACGTTTCTATTGGCTACAAACTCATTCTCGTTTAGCAGCTCAACCAATCAGCTTGCTCAATCTTACATTTTTGGGACGAATCCAGCTCCTTACTCCTAGCACATGAGGTGGTATCTGTCCGAATACGGGTAGTAAAAAAAAAATTAACGCCTTATTGGGGGAAATGGCGCGTATATATGACGTGGATGACCGAAAAGGAGTCTTTTATAAAATGATTTAGAAATAAATGACTTTTCTAATATATTTTTCTTTTATTTTCCATACACACACACACACACACACACACAAATATATATATTTGAGATGTTTGTCACATTCATCCTTCATGATCATTCATTCATGATCTCCTCAAGGCTGATACTACATATCTAGTTAATGCAGATACACTTTGCTATAAATTACATGATATAACTGAAAGATATCAGGGAAGTTAAAAAACAAAACAAAAAAAAAGAATGCCACTATTTGTGATCTACTTTTATAATATTTTAAAATACATAACAAATGCTTTCTGTGATTCTGAAAGAATATTTAGTTGACCATCATATACAGTACAGTTGCATGCTTATACCTTCATAATTAATAATTATTAATATTTGGTCTGTTTTATGAAGCAGTAGAACAGCTAATAAATGGGGGGAAAAAAAATTGATCTAGTACAGATTAGTTACATCCACTGTATTTATGGTACAAAAGTTAAAATGAGATATTGGTAGTTCTGGATGTTATAATGATTCTTCATAAATTTGTGTTTAAACATAGTATTTACTCATAACCAGCTCCATTATATAGACTGGTTTGTCCACCAGAAGAAAATCAATACACACGGTCTAAAAAAAATAGAGATTCTTTATTCAGCCATGTAAATATTTACAATTGGACAAGGCACAAAAAAATAAAGTTCATTAATACATTTACAAATAAAAGCATATAAAATTTTGTATTGCATCAGTGGAGAAGGCTGTCTGGTCATCTCCTTCCTTTTTTTCTTTTGGCATTCAGTACTTTACAAACATATGCTAAAGGCACAGAAAATGTGACATACATCACTTCAGATTAGACACTGAGGAACAGATAAAAAAAGTCCACATTATAAAAGTATCATAAAAAGTTTTTTTTTTTTTAAAGTAATAAAGACTGTGCAAATTGTGTTTCCTGAGTTAGGAGTTAACTCATAGGCGCCGGATGCTGCGTTTGCTGCGAGCAGAACCTGCTAAAGGTGAGGTCTGGCAGTGTGATGAAGAGGACTTTAGTATGCCCCTCTGGCAGGGGGTGGACCCATGGTACCGACTGGCACAGTGAGCAGAAGTCGAAAGCACAGCTCGCTCTCATACACACCGCCCTTTTCATGACCGAGTCGAACCGTGCAGGAGAACCGCAGACACGACAGCTCCTCAGCGCCTCGTGAACCTTCAGAGATTTTGCAGCCTTGGAGGAAACAGAAGGGCGTGTTAACTCTCCAGCAATTCATTAATAATTGTATAACCTCTGTAACACCCATTTCTCCAATTCAGTCTCACTTCAAGGTGCAAACTGGTGTATAAAATTTCTATTCCCAAGTTTAAAGAAATCCTGCTTACTTCGTGAAACTCTGCGAAGCGGCTTGGCTTGGCAGAATTCTGTGTGGCATCCGTTTGGCTGTGCGTCGTCTTTGTGGGTTTGGATCTTGGTGTCGAAGAAGCTACTTTCTGCAGGCAAGAAAACACCACCCTGCTAAGCCCAAAGTCTCTGGATAAAGACTCTGTCGACTTTCCAGTGTCCTGCAACAGGAAATGAAAGTTTTACTGAGACATGAAAACATCAATATATAAATGATGATAATGTCTGCCGTATGTCTGTCTGCTCCGTCAGACACGAATACTCAAGTCCTTACCCGTAGCATTTGCTCGGCTTTTCTACATCTCTGAACGGCCCGGTTGTCTTGGCGAATGATTATCTGCCACGTCTTGCTCACTTTTTTACAGCTGTAGAAATAATTTCGATCAGTAAAGCTTTTTAAAAAAAAAAAAAAAAAAAAAAAAAAACCCAGATCAGTAATGTGGTTTAGGTAAAAACCAGACCAAGTCCTTACCTTATCAAGTCACAATCCCCAAGAAGACCCAAGATCCTGGTCAGGATGTGCTTCATGTCCTTCTTTAACAAGCCACAAAGGATATCAACATACTCCGAGCCCATCTTTGTACCAATAATGTTCTGGAGGTTGTAACACTCAGCAATCTTATTAATGATGGTCCAATCATAGCTTTGGGTTTTCCTGTAGTCTTTCTTCAGCTGTCTGCATACCTCCTCCTGGAACTTCAGGACAGGAAGGCAGTTCGGGGTTGAGGAGGAATAGAGTGGAGATGGTCCACGCTCTTTTTCCTCTGCGCAGATCTGCAGCGTCTCTGTACAAGGCAGGTCGTTGTCACTGGGCTCGAGCTGGCTGTTGTGGAGAGACAAGTATCCGCTGTCCTCTGCTAGACTCGAGCTGCTCAGAGGAACATCATCACTGGGCAGCAGGTCAACACCACATGACTTGTTCTCCTCACAGTTCTCCTTGTTATGAGGTCCTGTAGGGTCACTGTTTAGGGACTGAGGGATGGAGGGAGAAATGGAGGAGGTCACACAGAAAGATGGCGCGCTCTGTTTCCGTTCCTTTAACTCTGAGCTCGTTTCCGTTTTCTGGGCGGAAGTTCTGCTGCGGGTCAGGCACTTCATATCTGGGCCTATACACTGCTCCACAAAACTGAGGAATAATAAGAGTCGTTTTATTAATATTCAATATTTTATCAACATTTATTAGATTATTAAACACAATATCCTGTCAAACTAATATTACACATCCTAACAAACTCATTCACCGGGTAGGACTTTACAAACCCACTGAGGGGAAAATCTGACTTATTTAATAACCAAAATTATTCGACCTTTATATCCCGCTATTAAAAAGGGAAAATAAAAAAGTTAAACCCTGCTGCATTATTTATTATATACAACAATGCAGGTGTGTAGCAAGACATTAATAAAGACATCATCCACAAACCTCAGCCCTGTCACAGTCAGAAACACACACATTAACCTAATAAAGTCCCTGTTCCTACACTAATCCGTATTTCACTAGATTTAATCCTTTATTTCTCCATTTTGCACATGGAAGCAGGAGATGTTTCAGTTCGCGCTCAGTAAAGCTAACAGGTTAGCCACATTCCGAGTTAGCTGCCCTGCTGGACGGTGTAAAGGCTAAACTTTAACGCCTTAGTATCACCTTTATCAGGAAACCGCGGAGAACAGCTGCTCATTAAAACCCAATAATGATGTTCGATTTAATTCTACAGAAATACACATCTGTCCTTCTGCTACAAACACTGTACTGAGAGTATCTGCTGGAATAATCACTCAGGTCTCGCGGCCATGCACTGATAAATATAAAATATTAAACCTTACCTGTAAAATAAAACTTCTGCTTTTTTCTACAGAATTAATCATTTAAAATGAGTGTATAAATGAGTGTCCACTGCTTCAGCAGAGAAGATTTTCGCGTTCGAGCCCGGACTCCGTTCACTGTACTGAGGACTAAAAAGCGCCAGTTACTGCAGTGTTTGAATTTCGCGTCAAAAACCGCGCTAACGAATCAGAGCTCGGCGCAATACCTTTAAGCCGCCGACAGCCAATAGGAGCCTTCCGTGAGTCGCGCACGCTCCATACACCCCTACCTATATTTAGGACAAGTCCCGCCTGCTACGTTTCTATTGGCTACAAACTCATTCTCGTTTAGCAGCTCAACCAATCAGCTTGCTCAATCTTACATTTTTGGGACGAATCCAGCTCCTTACTCCTAGCACATGAGGTGGTATCTGTCCGAATACGGGTAGTAAAAATAAGAAATTAACGCCTAATTAGGGGGAAATGGTGCGTATATATGACGCGGGTGACCGAAAAGGCGCCTTTTATAAAATGATTTAGAAATAAATGACTTTTTTAATATATTTTTTATTTCTTTTTTTTTCATACACATACATACACACATATATATTCATATATATATATATATATATATATATATATATATACACACACACACACACACACACACACACGTTTATGATGTTTCTCGATTCCAATACTCTTTAAACAGCTGGATTTTAAATGTCTTACTGCTTTTGTCGGTCTTACAGAGTTCAGCATGCATGTGGCAACACAAAGGTATTTCACACCTCCAGGTGGAATGTGGAAAGGGTTCGATAGCCTGCTTAGAGGTTCACCACCCTGTAACAAAACTACAGACTGGCGAATGTATAGACCAGGGCGACACCCCCCACAGCTTCTCCAGGATCAATTAACATGACAAAGAGCACTTCACATGCACAACACACCAGGCCAACTGGGGAGCTGTTAATGCCCTACTGAAGGCAAATTGATTTTCTTGAACCAGATTTACTGGATTTATAAGATTCCAATATTTGATCTACTTCTGTTTCGGTCATTTCAAACAAGGTTGAATAATCTATAGCACCAGATGAGTAGAATCTTCAGGAATTTCCAAGCTTTATTTATAGAGCTCACAATCGAGTGAGAGATCTTTCCTAAAAGTAAATGCATATATGTATATATCAGAGGGCATCTGTGATTACAAAGAAACACGACGGATATCTGTTACATATTGAATTCTGTTTAGTGAACAGAGATCTGTCTGTATTATCAGTGATGGACAAGCGATACGACACAGAGCTCAACAAAAAGGCATTTAATAAACAATTTTAAAATGTTATATATGGTTATTGATTTCAGTCATTAAACTTCGACAATGTCCATGAGAGCTTCCTGTTCGGAGAACTGCTGCAAAGACACGCTCATCTCATCCAGCAGCTCCTCCCCTAATAAAAATCCATGTATGTCATGCAGAGTTTTGCCAATCCGATGGTCGGTGATGCGATCTTGAGAAAAGTTGTAGGTCCTGATTTTTTCCGATCTGCCTTTAGTGCCAATCTGTTAGAACAAAAAGTAAAAAAATATGGTAAATCTAGGGTATTAACAATAGGAACCTCCATCCAGTTAATTTTTAGTGGAGAAGAACATAAATATGACCTGGTTTCAAGCATTACACAAGAAATCAGTGGATTTGTTCGTAAAAATTCTACAGATCTATGCATGCTTCTGTTTTTGTTAGAGCGGATGGTTAGGTGTTGGCAAGGCTTATTTCTGGGAAACACTTTTACTGTTTATTTTTAGGGCTTAATGAGGCTTGAAGCTGTGCTCACTCGGGCCTGATTTAGATCTCTGCATCTTGTTTTGCATTTGTGTCTAAAAACATTCTTCTTCTACATCTTCTTTCGGCTGCTCCCATTAGGGGTCACCACAGCGGATCATCTGTCTCCATATCCCCCTGTCCTCTACATCTGCCTCTTTCAAACCAACTACCTGCATGTCGTCCCTCACCATAAACCTCCTCTTTGGCCTTCCTTTTTTCCTCCTTCCTGGTGGCTCCATCCTCAGCAGTCTTCTACCAATATCCCCCATGTCCCTCCTCTGCACATGTCCAAACCATCTCAACTGGGCCTCTCTCACTTTGTCCCCAAAACGTCCTACATGTTCTGTCCCCTAATAAACTCATTTCTAAAAAAAATTATTGTGCATAATGTTAGTGTGTACACTAGAGGGCAGTGTTCGACAAACCCAGAAAAAAGAGGCAATGTAGTGTGATGTTTCACAGTAGTAGAAAATGGACAGAATAAAGTGCCACATAAGTAAAATAAATATATTGTAGTTAAATTTTAGCACCACCAAACTGTCATAAATATAAATGTCATAAATATAAATAAACACTTACATGACAATTTATTGAAACATTTATTTATAAATCAATGAGCAAGTTTAAACTGATGATAGAAATATAAGTATATGGAGTAAGGATGAAAATATATAAAGTGCATTCATTTGGACACTTCAGCCACTTCTTACTGACTTATACTGGCTCACCTGGAGTTTGCGTGTCTGGTATCTCTTACTGGTCTCCTCCTCCAGCTTTGCACTGTAGAGCCTTGCTCTCAGCACCTTCATGGCCTTCTCTTTGTTTTTGATCTGAGAGCGCTCCTGCTGACACTCAGACACGATGCCTGCAATTTACACATTCACTTTTAGCTCTCCTCAGCATGGGCTGAAAAATGTGTTGACCTTCAGAAGGATTTGACCAGATCCATCATGTCTAGAAGGTGAATAAATAATGGACCTGTTGGTAAATGGACGATCCTTACAGCACTGTCTGTCGTGTTTACGTGCTGTCCTCCGGCTCCGCTCGCTCGTTTCGTTTCAATCCTCAGGTCTTTGACATTAATGGTGAAGGAGATCTGTGGAGGCAATGCAGAACATTTTATCCTTAAAATCAAAGCCACAAAAATTTGTTTACATCCTCATGCATTGTTAAAAACTGCTGCATGATTGGTTTCACCATGCTACAGGTCTTCAGTAGACATTTGTATATTATCTGAAGTGTTCATCACACCTCTGCAGGTTGTGGCAAAATCGCTACAGTCATTGTGCTGGTGTGCATGCGGCCTTGTTTCTCCGTCTTTGGGACTCTCTGAACTCGATGGACGCCTGCTTCAAACTTCATCTTCTTGTAGCACATTGGACCACTTATGCTGGCTGTGGCGTGGCGTAAACCCCCTGAGTTAACAAAAAACAGCATTAGAGCTGCAGTCAGCGCGTGTGTTATAACCTCTCAGAGACAGAAATGAGCAGAGACTGACCTATATCACTTGGCATATATTCAAGCATATCAAAGCCCCAGCCATGAAAAGCAGCATAGTTCTGGTACATGTCAAAAATCTCTGCTGTAAAAAGCATGGCCTCTTGACCTCCAACCCCAGCTGTGACCTCCAGGACCAGGTCACTCATATCTGATTCTTCTTTAGGAATGAGAAGAGAGAGAATCTATATGAATGAAAAAAAAAGGGCAAAATAAAAGATTTCTTGCATCTGAAGCATAGCTTTAAAGACAAGTTGAGCAGAAAAGCATTTTACAAGTCAAAAATGAAGTCAGGTGGGCTACAGAAGCAGAAAACTCACATTGGGTTCCAGTTCTATCTGCAACAAACACAATTAATAATCTACAGTATATTGTGCATGGGTTTACTGAAACCAGGCAGTCTTTTCTCCACTGTGTAACGGTGTAAACTCTCAGCGAGTTCTGAAATACATCTGGCACCAACCACTGTGCCAAAGTCACACGGATCACAGGGTGCTTGATGTGAACATGTGAAGCTCTGGAGCGCCACCTGTATGACTATATACTAGGGGTGTAACGATACACATATTTGTACTGAAACATTTCGGTGTAGGGCTTTCGGTTTGTGCACTCGTGGAGTAAATGCAATAAATGTTTACGTTTGAAACATAGTTAAAATCTCAGCTCCCTCACAAACGTAATAATTGGCGGGCCGCAATTTTGTTTAGTATTCGCGTCGCACAACAAAAAAATCTTTTGTTTTGCTTATGTGTGAAATCGCTGACAGTCTAGCGATATCAATTCTTTAGTGTTTTATGTAGTTTCAAGAATTTATTTTAATAATTTAACCTTTATTCGTCCCACAGTGGGGAAATTTCTAGTTTTTTCGCATATCCCAACTCATCTGGAAGCTGGGGTCAGAGCGCAGGGTCAGCCATGGTACGGCGCCCCTGGAGCTGATAGGGTTAAGTGCCTTGCTCAAGGGCTCAACAGTGGTAGCTTGGCTGTGCTGGGGCTTGAACCGCTGACCTTGTGATCAGTAACCCAGAGCCTTAACCACTGGACTACCACTGCCCCAATGAGGAAATCCTGAAAAATTCTGCATTTCTACACTCCAAATCCAGTAGGCAGCGGTATGACGCTATAAAGCTGGTTTACCGCGCGCTAATAAATAATAGAAGAAGTGGTTTACAGAACACATGGTTAACTTTTTTATTTTTTTATTTAATCAGCAGGGGGCAGCACTGTGTCGTGTTTGACGTATTGGCACTCAGAGAGAAGTAGAAGAAAACAAGTCTCCATGCTGTGACACAGTTTGACCAGAAGGTGGCACCAGAAGGCGTTCTTTTTTTTGTATTTAACAATAATCACAAGACAGATATAAAGAGAAGAAGAGGCGCATACAGATAATAAAAATGTAAAGTATAAGATTTATTGTAAAACAAGGTTTTGAGTTTAAAGGTTTTGACATGTTCTCAAAATAAAAAAGGGACTTAATAGTATAATCTCATTGGGTTCAGAGTATGTGAAAATAAAATTAAAATAAATAAACAAATAAAAAATAATTCTCGCAACTCCGACTTTATTTCTCGCAATTCTGACTTTATTTCTGACTTGAATTTCGTAAAAAGAAAAAAACAGAAATTATTTTTAATGTGGTGGAAACAGGCTTCCATTATTATTGTTGTTAATAAAAAAAAAAAAAAAAAAGCAAAGGCACACAATTTAAGTGTGCTAAGCCTTTTTTATTTTTATTACACATTATATCCATTTTTTTTTAATTAGCTCTTCTCCACCTGCTCCCTACTCTCACAACAAATCACAATATCATCCACAAACATCATAGTCCACGGAGACTCCTGTCTGACCTCGTCATTCAACCTGTCCATCACTGCTGCAAACAGGAAAGGGCTCAGAGCCGATCCTTGATGCAGTTCCACCTCCACCTTGAACACTTTACTGCTGTCACACTGTCCTCATACATGTCCTGCACCACCCTCACATACTTCTCTGACACACCAGACTTCCTCATACAATACAAGTAATCCACAACTCCTCTCTCCACCCTGTCCTACGCTTTCCCTAAATCCACAAACACACAATGCAATTCCTTCTGTCCTTCTCTATACTTCTCCATCAACATTCTCAAAGCAATTAATGCGTCTGTGGTGCTCTTCCTCAGCATGAAACCATACTGTTGCTCACAGATGGTCACCTCTTCTCTCAGCCTGGCTTCCACTACTCTTTCCCATAACTTCATGGTGTGACTGATCAACTTTATTCCCCACGTTTTGGATTTTTTCCCCCCAAACTGTAGAACCAAACCATGACTTTAAAACTAAGGTACATACCAAACCGCAGATTTTGTGTACTGTTACACTCCTACTGTACACAATAAGATAAATATGCATTAAGAGGATGACCTCTACCACCTCTGGACCTCCACCTGTATGACTGTATACAGTAAGCAGCTGCTACATGATTGGCTGATTTGGATGTGTGCAAGCACTGATTGTGAAAGACGTCATATGCCTGAGACTTTTCCTTGCAATGATGCAGAAATATTTAAGAGCTTGACAGTGGTATGATATTGAACCTACCGTTTGTCTGATTTGTTGAATAGATGCCATGCAGTGCTTCTTCTCGGTCTCTGCGAGCTCGCGCAAGTCGGGGTCATTTTCTATAAAGCGAAAGCAGACAGTCAGGAAGCATCAGTCCAGTAAAAACACCAAGACATGCACCATTCCTACCTTTCAGTAATGCCTCAGTCTCCTCAAACTCCCTCTGTTTGGATTCCAGCTCCCTGATTTTCAGGACCAGAGGCTCTAAAGCACTGAGTCTCCTCCTGGTTGTTCTCGCCTCCTCCTCGTCTGGCTGCAGGTGTGTGGCACTGACAGCTCGCAGACACTCGGTGTACTCCGTCTGCAGCATCCTCAGGTGGTCCTGCAGGGATTTCCTAGAGAACATCT
The DNA here is from genome assembly GCF_014805685.1 of Silurus meridionalis. Lineage (NCBI taxonomy): Eukaryota > Metazoa > Chordata > Actinopteri > Siluriformes > Siluridae > Silurus > Silurus meridionalis. The sequence continues at coordinate 34,283,004 of NC_060885.1, read as the reverse complement.
CATCCGCAGTCATGATCTTTGTGACTAGGGCATGACTGCTGGTATGAAACCCTCTGTACCGTCCCAGGACTCGCTCATTCCGGGCTACACGTGCATACCTGTGTGTCAGGTCTCGGAGCTCGCGATTAGACCTCAGTGCCGGGGTCGTGCACTTTCCTACCGGAGGAAACCCCGCGCACCTGAGCAGCTGTCTGGTAAAACAGGACAGAGCCATAAGGGGGACGTTTCCGACACCTGCCCTACCACGCTTTCTTATTACAGCACAACAATCCGACCATGTTACTTCCGGGTTCCTGATCTCAAAATAAAAGTCTCCTTTTAAAGAACGGGGGTAATAAAGATTGTTCATATATATATATATATATATATATATATATATATATATATATATATATATATATATATATATATATATATATATTTATATATATATTTTTTTATTTTTTTATTTTTTATTTTTTATTCAAAATCCCCACAAATGTTTGGAAAGTTACAACTTTATTCGAGTTATCTGTCATTTATTTGACTCATAAAACTTATACTGAAACCGGAAGTCAAGGAGGGACTATTAGCCCGCCCACAATTTATTAAACATTTAAATAACAAACAGGCATTGTCATTATTCCACTGATGACCACATTTAACAATAGAACAATAACCATAAAATAAATCAATCAACAAAAACAGCAATAATAATAATAACAACAACAACAATTTCTACAATAACAATAGGGTTTCTGCATTTCATGCTTGAACCCCTAATAAAATACAAGGTACAAATAATATAAAAACATGTAAAACAGATTATAAGACAAATTAAATTACAATCCAGAGTTCAATCCAAGTATTTTGCATTTTATTGAATTTTAAAGTTAAAGCACTTTTTATTGTTTTATGAATAGAAATAAAATTCTGGAAAATCTTAAAATGCTTTAAAAAAACAAACAAAAAAAAGGATAAACTTTGATAAATCTACATTTGTGTATTTAAAACTTCCAAACCACAATCAACGTACTATTGCACAGAAATTCAATTTATTTGTTTTGCATAAAGAACATATTTTACAATGTGATAGTCAAAGGCAGGAAGGATTTTTTTTCTCTTTAACCACTCATACAATGTGTCCCGAAATGATTAACAATAGTCAAAACAATGTTCCTGAGATTCAGTGACTTTCAGGCAGAAAGTACATACATTTCTATACAAATAAAATCACATTCTAAGAAACTCATTACATGGAAAAATGTCATTGATTGTTTTGAAATGTACTTCTTACATTTTAAGAAGCAAAGAAAATTACAGGTATCTACTTCTATCTAGTTCGAGAGTGTCACCTTTTAAAATAAGAGATCTTTTGAAATAAGAGATCTCAAAACCTTCTTACATTTAACATCCAGGAAATTATAATTGTCAATTAACAAATCAACCAATAAAAGTATTACAGAAAAATATTGTATTATGTTTTTAAATACATTTCTGAAAGCTACAGGCTTTGTAAACTAAAGAAATTAACAAATTAATTATGAATTTCAAATGATCGTAACTTATCATATTACCATCTTCATCTATTAAATGCATTACACTACAAAAATCCCTTTGTCAAACCAACCAATTATAAAATATAGTTTTCCTTTTATGTAAAATATACCTGTTATTCCAAATTATAACATTATGTGGAGTAAAATTATGGTTGTACAACATTTTTCAATATAGTAAAACACGCACATGAAAATAATTAATAATATAATTTATAAAGGCAGTTTTTCATGGGTCAAAATATAAATAAATACCTCCAATTCTTTTTTAAAGACTAAAAGAAACGCGAAATAATACAATCTGTTAATCTCTTACAAACACCGTGAACGCCTACATGCTAAACATGACACAATGCTACCACCTACTGGTCAAACTATGTCACAGCAGGGCCATTTTTTCTTCTTCTTCTACTAGTCTCTAATAGGTGCCAATATGCCAAACACGACGCAATGTTCCCACCTGCTGGTCAAACTGTATCACAGCATGGTGACTTGTTTTTTTTTTCTTCTTTTTCTATTTCTCTCCAAACACGACACATTGTTGCCCCTTGCTGGTCAAATCGTGTTATTGCAGGTGCGACTTCGCTCTTCTTTTTTTCTACATTTTTATTTTGTTTTTGTTAATTTTGTTTTAGATTTAATTTTCTGAATAAAAATAGAAGAAGAAAAAGGAAAAAACAAAAGATGTGTTTTGTGTTGTTTAAGATTTATAATCACACTCTTGATATCACCCATTGGTTCCCCTTGTAAATCTGGTTCTTTTCAAGATTTCTTCTTCATACCATCTAAGGGAGTTTTTTCTTGCCAACACAGGGTGTGAGACAGGAAGTTCATAATCACTTTCACACTTAAACACCTTCACTGGGGCAATTTAAAGAAACTGCTCCACCTACTTGGATGTTTTTGGAAGTTGGGAGGAAACCAGAAAAACTTGAGAGAAGCCACACAAATATAAAGACTCTGTGTGTCCACTAAACTGAACTCGGGATGGAACATGTCTCATGGCACTTTATAAGAAACAGCTATACAGATGGTAATTAATGCAGCCATGCAGTAAAACCATCACATCCTATCAGGGCAGTGCAGTAAAGATGCAGTGTAAACTGAGGAATTTTCTCTAGAAAGAATAAAAAACCCCGGAGAAACTGGGTTAATCCTCTCAATGGTTTCATGTGAACTACTGGATTATGGAGATTATGGATATTTGTGTCTGAATTAAACCAATAATATATATATATATATATATATATAATATATAATATATAATATATATATATTATATAATATATATATAAAACCCCACTGGTGTCCATACCCTGGCACTGACCCACGGTCTGTCAGCTCCAGGATCACATCATGCTCCTGCACCTGACAGACCGTGGGTCAGTGCCAGGGTATGGACACCAGTGGGAAGGAGGAAGGATGACTGCAGAAAATGGGAAAAGAGATTAATTGAACGGTTGTTGTTGATGTTGTAAAAACTTGGTGGGGGCATTTCTTTGTTTTATAATGTTGAGCAAATGTGCAAATTAAAGTTTTAGCTGGTTTCCAAGGAAAAATAATTCACATTAGGTGAAAATGTTATAATATCAATGAGTTGTACTATAGCAGATACGAGGTGGTATTGAAAAGTTTTGAGACGTACTTTATATATCTACCTTCTCTTACACATTATCACCTTCAAAATAATCCCCTGCACAGCAATACAGCACTCCCAGCGTTCCTGCCACTTCTGGAAAGTGCCCTGGAAGTCTTCTGGTCGAAGCAGAGCAACTTCTGCGATTTGCGCTGAATCACTACAATGGTGATAAAATGAAGACCTCTGAGGCAGATCTTCATCTTCGGGAAGAGGAGAAAGTCTGCAGGAAAGTAGAATGCAAAAGTAAGATTGTGTTGTTTCCGGCAAGAAATTCACGTGAGTTTTTACGCAGAATTTCACGCTTGTTCTTTGTTCTAACTTGCTGTCCATGATAAAATTACAGACATGGTAGTGCACGTGGTCAGAATAAACCAGTTGCACAGCTCCCGGAGTCTTGGTAAATTGACTTATGAAGGTCGGTGCTCCTTGTGACTGTGCAAGCAGCCTTGTGCTGCCATCTGTTGGCGTGTTACAGTGTTACAGTGTCCTAAAATGTTTTGATCCCACCACGTAGGACATTTGGATCATGTGTTTAATAATATCAGCTGCTTTTGAACAGGAGAAAATCTGTTTAGGAAATCATTACTGTATTTCTAAATAATTTGGAATCATAAATGAGAGGAACCATGGCAACTTAAATTTTAATATAATACACTTTGGTATAATCAATTAAGTTTAATTCCCTTTATAGGAAAAACATTGGGCACCTCTGTTATAGAACTAAGAAAAATCTGTGTTCTCCAAAACCCTTTTAGTTTACACAAACATTTACATTCAGATGAACTAAAAGGCCTGTTGTTTTTCTTATGTGTTTAGAGGAGAGTAATTCAGCAGTGTGGGAAATAGTCAGTAGTTACAGTTATCCACCCTTTGTTGTTTAATTCAAGTCAAGTCAAGTCTAGTCAAATCAAGTCAAGTCAAGAAGCTTTTATACTCATTTCAACCATATATATCTGACACATTACACAGTGAACTGAAACAACTTCCTCCTGAACCCTGGTGCTCCGTACAACAAAAATCACAGAAACAGAAAACACAGAGTTAAGGACTAGTAAGTGTCCTCAACACAACAGTGCAAATACAACACAAGACAGTGCAAGAAAATACAGGACAGTGTAAGACAAATACACAAAACACAAAATAGCACTGCCAGTAAACCTGTTGTATATTACAAACTGGTGTGTAAGAGATGTAAAGTAAACAGTAGCAAAAGAGCAAATAGCAGCAATCCAGAAAAGATGTGCAGGAAGAAACCTTGAGAGGAACCAGACTCAAAAAGGAACTTTTCCTCATTTGTGTGATATAAACATCACAATTATTTCAGTAATTAATTGTGAAACTTGTGTATTAAATACATTGAATGCACACAGACTGAAGTAGTTTAGGTCTTTGGTTCTTTTAATTGTGATGATTTTGGCTCACATTTAACAAAAACCCACCAATTCAATATAAAAAAAAAATTAGAATAATTCATAAGACCAATAGAAAAATTTTTTTGGGGTGATTTGTTGGGCTTCTGGAAAGTCTGTTTATTTACTGTATCTGTACTCAATGCTTGAATGAAATCAGCATCTCCATAAAGCTGGTCAGTAGAAGGAAGCATGAAGCGCTCTAAAACGTCTTGGTTAATGGGTGCAGTGACTTTGGTTTTCAAAAAACACAGTGGACGTGGGCTATGATCTTTATAGTTTAGAGCTTTATTTATCCCCTTGGGGCAATTAATTCAAGCTATCGTGGTGCTTCACACAATTTAGAACACACACATACCACTGTTAATACCTTAAAATAGAAGAAAAAATGTTTTTTTAATTAATTAATTAAAATCCATAAAAAGAACGAATCTAATTCAACTGGATTTGTTACATAGCCGTATTTCTTCGGGCACAAAAGTAAATTTGTACCGGTTTGTGGAACATCTAATTGATCTTAAATGTCGCCCAGGGGGCATCCACTCAAAATAGTCATTCAAAGGGTGTGTACAGTCACCGATAATTTTGTGTACCATCTTCATCATTTGTTGTTCATAATAAAATGTGAGACTTCGCAAAGGAACACCTACAATTTTTGGGCACAGATTTACTATACCTTGCAAGTGATTCCTATTCTTTACAAACAATAAAGAAAACCAACAGATAAAAGAAAAGGACAAGATACTTTCCACAAAAGAGTTATAAAAGGTCATAAGAATCCGTCTCTGTACATTAAAAGAATTTAACTTCCTCGGCACAAATAATCTTTGATGTGACTTTTTACTAAACTCCACTTCTCCACCCTTCCTCCAGACTCTGAGACCTTGTTCTCCAAATGAAATAAAAAAAAATTGCTCTCATCTGAAAAGAGGACTTTGGACCACTGGGCAAAAGTCCAGTTCTTCTTCTCTTTAGCCCCGGTAAGACGCCTCTGACGTTGTCTGGGGTTCAGGAGCGGCTTAACAAGAGGAATATGACAACTGTATCCGAATTCCTTCACACGCCTGTGTGTGGTGGCTCTCGATGCCTTGACCCAGCCTCAGTCCATTCCTTGTGAAGTTCACCAAGATTCTTGAATGGATTTTGCTTGACGAGCCTCTCGAGGCTGTGGTTTTCTCGGTTGGTTGTGAATCATTTTCTTCCACACGTTTTCCTTCCACTTAACTTTCTGTTAACATGCTCGGATACCGCACTCTGTGATCAGCAGCTTCTGTGCTGATGAATGCTTGTGTCATCTCCTCCTTGTGAAGGGGGTCAATGATTGTCTTCTGGACAACTGCCAGATCAGTAGTGTCCCCAATGATTGTGGAGCCTAGTGAACCAAACTCAGAGACCATTTTGAAGCCTCAGGAACCTTTGCAGGTGTTTTTAGTTGATTAGCTATATAAATATATAAAACACAGATAAAATCCCATCACCCTTCATCACCATTTGCAAGAATAAAAGAGCTTAAAAGATTACAATATTTGTATTTTTGCTGTACAAGTCAAGGTTAACTTTGCAGTTGAAAATAAATCATAAGTAGGTCCATAATAAAAATGCTGGAACAATTGCCAGGAAAAGAGTGACCCGGAACAGATCACATGAGCACATGAGCACATGAGTATGCCTTGATCCAATCCCCCTTTACTTTGTGGGGGCAGGGCATTGCAGTTTAATCTTCTTTTAAAAATAAAATGTCTGTTGATGTCAATTGTGTGTACAATATATACATAAAAATAACCTGTCAATATGGTCATAATCACGTAATGTAAAAGGAAATGTATGTAGGTGATCATGGAATGTGAACAATAGCGGGATTGCGTGCGGTGCTGTCTGGCAGGAAGCTCCTCTTTGAGAAGGTTCAGCAGGATGACCAGCTTTCATGTCCACATATAATAAACTGAAATGATGACATTTTCCAGATGGGTCAACAAAACAATAATGCATAATATTTAAAAACATTATAAATAAAAACCCTAATCTTATAATGGAATAATGAATTCAGATAGATCGAGTTTTCATGTTCTGATTTGTTTCTGAAAGTACATGGCCCATCCATTCCAATATTTCACTAAACCATAAATAAAAAAGCTTTTGTGTTTTCCAAATGCAGCGAATATCGATGATGGATGCAGTATCTGTGATATAATCAGAACAGCCCAGTGTTGACTCTTGTTTGGAGAGATCCGATTTCATGTCCTAACAAAAAAAGATTTCCTCCCCCCTGTTTTATCACGTACAGCACATTGAGTGCTCCTGAGGGACGTGGAAGAACTTTATAACCAGAGACCAGGCTTACAAAAAAAGGTTTGTAGGCACCTGACCATGACCCCTATATGTGGCATTAAGTTTTGTCTTCATCTTCATTTTGTCTTCATACAATGTGACAGCAGAGTGTATTTAATCAGAAGACTGCCACTGTATCCCACGTGCATTTATTCAGAAAATATTTTTACACTAATAGTTTGTGTACATTTACCTGCTTTCTTTATTGTTCTATTCACCTCCTTGTCTACTCATCATGACTAGTTAATTGTATTAATGTTAAACTCTATGCAGTGGTTCAGCAGGCAGTCAGGACAGTGAGAGTGAGAGCAAGGCCTCTGGAAAACAAATCTAGACAAACTAGAGCACTTTCAGAAACAGCCGCTAATGATAATACAGAAGTAACACACATTCAGCTTTTAATTGTATCTGGAAGTGTTAAATGAAGACAAAGATTTACAGTCTGCATTCAAAGGAAGGACGCCAGCTGTGCGTGCAACCAGCTGTTCAAGCAACCATCCACCATTCCATTTTTGGCACAATATTCGAGTCAAGTCAAGTCAAGTCAAGTTTATTTCTATTGCGCTTTTCACAACAGACATTGTTTTAAAGCAGCTTTACAGAAATCAACAGTGAAGGTGAACGATGTGTGTTTATCCCTGATGAGCAGCCATGGAGACTGTGGTGAAGGAAAAACTCCCTTAGATGTCATGAGGAAGAAACCTTGAGAGGAACCAGACTCAAAAGGGGAACCTCATTTGGGTGACATCAAGAGTGTGATTATAGTCTTTAAACACTACAGAACACTGGAGAGTGAGAACTAACATGAGCACTGGAGTGTGTGATTATACAGTCATTATGGTTATAAAACTAGGAGCTACTGAGCAACTCATAAAATTGCTCAACATTCTCGATCATCACAGATCCAACACCAGCTTCTCCATGCCAGAGTTTTTAAACATTCCAGGAGGTCCAGTGTCCAAACTCCACACATGAAGGGGGATCCAGCTGGCCCTGGTACGTCTCTGGGTGGTACGGGAAGTTTGCGAGTTCCGCATCTATTTCTTTAAAGGTCCATAATCTTCATGAGGTGGGACGTTACTGGAGCTGGTCAAACCTCAGGATGCCTCGGGATGGGGATATTCGAGTAACATAATTATGCAGTGGCATTAGTAGTTTCGGGGTGATGAAGGTCTGAACAAATACTCAAAGCACCAGAAAATAGTGGAGTAAAGCTTCATCAAAACATTGCCCTAATTATTAAAGTCACTATGGCTGCTCATCAGAGATAAATACACATCGTTCACCTTAACTCTTACATTCTGTAAAGCTGCTGTAAGACAATGTCTGTTGTGAAAAGCGCAATAGAAATAAACTTGACTTGACTTGTTATGTTAAAACCAGTTCTTGGTCCATCGTATACAAAAAATAGCCATAGGTGGTCTGAATGGAGCAGAATGGCATTTGTTGTTTGTATTTTTGTCTGACTATAGGATATTGACTTTAGCATCTGACCAGGCAAAGATAACAAGCAAAATCCTGATATTTCTGCTGACGCGAGTGTGCCACCCAAGTCTATGAAAAGACAAAAGGAAACTGGAACACAATAGATTCCATAATTTCCAGTCTAAACAGGAGAAATGTTTTAACAGTGATGTGTTAACTTCCTATTTCCTCTGTACGTTGAAATCTATGTAAATGATGTCCGGATTCCGAAAGTAGAGAGCAGGATTTTTTTATTTACAGCAATCCAAGGATCCAAAACCTCACAAGCATCCAATACTTACCGCATCTAAAAAGACTGAGACAAACACGAGTCAAGTTCTATGACAGCTGTGTCATAGTGTGTACAAGGATTAGCAAAAAAACAAAAAACAAAACAACCCAGAACTAAACTCTATCTAATTTACAATTGAAATGCTGCAGAGTTAATTCCAGAAGTATGAGTGATCTATTCCAGGACTTATTGATCTATTGGATCTATTGGATCATTTGCAACATGGAAACAAAAGTTCAGTTTGGTGTCCAGATAATTTACATAACTTAAAACACCATAATTACTTTAAAACATTTATAAGAACATTTTTGTGTTCATGCTCTACATTTGCATAAAGCCTCTGTTTTTGTCCATGCCCATGTTGATTGGAGTATTAAAAACTTAAAAAGTATTAATTTAAGAAAAATTTAGAACAGATAAGAATTTTAAATTAATCGTGAGTCAACTCATATGTATATGTATAACTTAATATGTATGTTAAATTCTATAACAAAAAACATGTACATCTGGTGAAACCAATGAAATGTTTCTCGTGTTATTTCAGATACTATAAAGAAATAGCTTAAGAAAGCTTAAGAAAATTCCTACTAAAGCAGGAAAGATGGAAAACTCCACAATACACAAAGAGCAATTTTTTTAAACAGAGTGAATCACTTATTAATACACAATATACAGAGATGGACAATGTTGAGCAAACTACCTGTTTGGCAGAATCTGGGCTCACAGTTAATTGACTTTTGCACTATGTATAAAAATTTCATCTAAAAGTTCAACAAAAATATTGCTACAAATGCAAATGCAACTTAACAATGAAATACTGCCACTTTTTTTTTTTTCGGAATGTTTCGGAAAGTATTCAGCATTATCTGCCAACCTAGGTAGAAGTCCGTGTTATCTGGCAACCTGTGGTGTGCTCATGGCAATGGTTACAGTTGCAAGAATTTCAGCTGCCAGTAGACATAACCATATATGTGTCAGAAAATGTGGGTGAGTGGGAGGGAGGACCCAAATGCAGGATGCCACAGCGTTATGGAGAAAACAGGCTTTAATAAAAAAAAAGTAGCAAGCAGAGCAAGATAGAGCAATGGGGCAAAGGCAAAAACAAAGTCCAAAAAACAGTCCAGGGTTTTAAAAACACAGGCAAACAGGGCAATGCAGGCAGAGACAAATCCAAATCCAAAAACAGGCCATAAACATGAACCCAGCGAATGCACCAAAGCGTTGCCTGTCCCGAGCCCCGCCAAGGTCGTTTCTCTGTTCCTGACAAGCACAGACAAAGACAAAGCTTTATTTCAGAGCCTTGCAGAGTAGAGAGAGCGTTTCTCCGCCTCATTACAATGGCCAGAAAGCCTCGGTGCCAGGTGCAGCCACCTGGCCTTGCCCAACCTCCAAGGAGTTCCTCCAGCTTAAGAACATGTGTGAATGGCCAGTAATCACTTATGACTTTTTGAAAATCTTTATCAACTGCAGTTTCTCCAGAACGCTCTTGTCTACATGAAGTTGGGTCATGACCCTTGGAACTAAGATCAAGAAAGTAGACAATATCTGCAAAATATATTTTGAGGAACTGAAATTTTCCACCAACGTAATGCGAGCCTGGGTTTTCTCCAGCAATACACTACAACAGTTTGTCTTTTTTATACCATGATCCTCCAGTACTTGCCCCTAATACGCACACTATGGTGTTTAGTTATGTTAGTTATGGTGGGATAACAAATAATCTGTCCATGTCTCTATTTAACACTGTTTCAGAAATATACTCTATAATTTGCATGAGTTTTTCTGCTAAACTAGTTTCCATAAATTCATTTAACACAATAAAACTTGCCTCATCAAGCATTAAACTAGAAATACACCAAACAATATTGATCTATGACAATTAGTTATTTTTACGGTGAAAAACTTCAAGGTGAAATTCTATGATATTCCACATAAGCCAGGTTTATCAGGAAGAAAACCTCAGGTAAGACTTTGTCTATATATTAGTCCAGTGTCTATTAAATGAAACATTTCTCATATGATTTCACTTAAATGGAACAAAAATAAGTATGTTTAACATCAGCTGTGGGTGAGGTAAAGGTACTTTGTGTCCACTGTAAAATAGGAACATATTAGTCTATATTAGCCAGGGGAAATGAAAGTCACATGATCAAGTTTCAAGTTTGTTGCTCAAACTTTACTTGGGTTACTAATGCTTTTTTTGCGGTAAATAAATAATAGTAAAAAAAAAAACCCAGGTAGCAAATAAATATGTTTATAGTCATGTTTATTGAAAAGTCCTTAAAGTTGAAAGTTAAGTACTCAATAAAACAAAATCTAATTAAAAAGATCAACTTAATTGGGAATTTTCCAGCCATATGCGGTTCTTCGCCCAACTGTTAGCACAAAGTTGAAGGCACACAAGGACGTGGATGTGGTAGCAGTAAATTATTTGATTTTTGGATATTTGGACATAGTTTCTTTGTTTCATAGCTCACAGAGGTGAGATGGAAAGGAATTCCCATAACCTGTTTTTTTTATAATCAAACTGAATATTTTAGACATTCTTTCTTAAACTGCTCTACACTTTTCCCACTATCAATTCTTCAGCCCCGTGTTTGTGTTATTTTCAAGGGCAGCCTTCAGACAGTCTCACAAACCGCAGTAGGCTGAATTTAGACTAGACAGGGTGGAGATGGAAATGTCGAGGTCTGGGTGTAATGGCAAACAGTGCTCCAGTGAATTCTGTGTACTTACTGGTTTATAGCCAAAACCATAAAAAATTAAAGCTTCAGCCTGTTTTGAATAAACATGAGTCATGCATTGAGGGGTACAGGGATAAAGCTATACACCAGCCCAGGAATTATGTGTCATAAGGCAGGAACTAGTGGCGTGGGTTCAGGAAGAGGGCTGAATACAAGATGTTTTAAATTGGCCTTCGATTTTTAGTTTTATTACCAATCCCCGCAAAATATCTTGTGTATCTTTTATGGCTTGCAAAAACAGATGATTCGTTAAAAAATGACACATAGGACGATTTGTTTTCAACATACTGGCGTTCCTGATGACCATTTTGTCTAGATACAAGAGATCTCACATTGTGACAGAGGCCACTCATGCTCAAGAGCTGTTTATACAAGTGCTAATTTGTGTTGACATGCCAAAAGTGCACTGGGCAAAGAATATGTTGTCTTACAACATCTCTCAATAGAAGACTCTGTACAGACTTTATGGACTGTAATGTAGAGTGTAAAGCAGTAAACTGTACAACTCCTCATAATAGACATATTTAAATAGTATTTATTATAAATAAAGATAAATATGTATCATTTAAAACTTGGCTATGCAGATAACCACTCCTTCCTGAAAGAAAGGAAGGGGTCTGACACACCATGGGAGGTCCTGCATTCTCTTATCTTGGACAGAAAGACACCTGTATTCCATGGATGTGGCGAAGGAAAGCAGGATGCAGAACAAATGATTTGCAATTTCCACTGACTTTAGCTTCCGTAACAGAGACGTTTTGCATACTGAAAAAACACAAACAAACTGTGCCACAGTGTAGAATGAATAAGAAACTTGTTTCATTGCTTTTGGCTGTCGTACACCATCAGTGTGACATCAGGGAAACATCAGTGAGATATCTTCTGACCTTAACTTGTTTTCTCAATTTCAAAGGAAATTGAGAAAGAAGTTCACACTATGGTTAAACTATCTGTCTCCTTGGGGAAATGCGCAAAACTTTCCGTTAGTGTGATATCAAGTGCAGTCTTGTGCAAACCAAAAGTGATACAACCAAAATCATGGAAACTACAGACGATGTTACATAGAGCACATCAACCTGCACATGGCTTTGTGAGAGATGTGTGCAACCACCAACAGAACATATTTCAACCTCAAAAAAACAAAACAGTTTTAACAGGATAACCTTCTTTGAGGTGGAATGTGACATGTCTGCCTTGTTGCCCACATTGACCTGCTGTTGTCTAGTCAGGACATCCAGCACCATCTGTCTGTGCATTGTGACTTAATCACCCTAATAATATAAAAGATACCAGCAGCATCTATTAGAGGTTTAGCTTGGTGTTTATTTTTTACTGCAGTCATGCTAAGCATGCTAAGATATTGCCCCGAGGAACTGAATTCCTTTATCCATTTATACAAGCAAATACTTGATTACACTTAAAATAGGACTGTGAATGGGGTTTTGAATGGAAAAACCCTTCAAGCCTGATACTACTGTGAGTAGGACAGAGAGATGATCGGAAACCTGAAAACTGTATTTGAGCAGTCTGTAAAATAGGAACTCTTTGATTTACCTTCGATTTTTTGCCACGCCTGCTCTTCAGGCTTAATGGATTTGGGTTTGCTTGTGATCTCCTAAGGATAAGTTGGATTGTAGAGAGTCAAAAATGACTTGTATTGTCAACATGAACATGTCAATCTGGCATTAAATCCAGCAAGTGAGGCGTACGACCAGATAACAAAAAACCTTTTTAGCTGTAGGAAACATAAACCATTCAGTGTACAGCTTCTTTAATGTGTAACGCTCTTCCTTCATGCCAAGATTGATCAGGGTATTGTGACTGCAGTTTGCCTTAGGGTCTGAGGCCTGTGGATTGTTTAATAGAACAAGACATCTGTGGTGTTTCTTTCACTGTCCATGTGGCCAGCCCAGTTAAAACCAGACTCAAATTAAACCAGATTCTTTCTGGACCAGAGCGGTTTTACTGGGAATTTTCCTGACCACCTTCACTGGCCAATAAAGGATCAACAATCTGAGGAATGGATCACAGGAATGTCAGGTTCTTGTGATTCATAGGATGAGTGGGTGTGTATTATTTCTTTTTTTTTAAGAAAACGGCTTATCTTTGTGGTTGGGATGATGATAATAATGATGATGATTCAGATGGGCTTAAAAGAGAATTTATTTAGTTATCATTAAATATTTTGCAGATTATTTTTTATTTTATTATTATAATTATTTTGCAGATTATTGTTTTGCACATTTCTGGAATAAAGGTGATAATGTGAGTGCATCAGTGGATTTCTAGTGACTAGATTTATGATGTATAGTCATAGTGAATGTCTATAACACATGTTTAATAGTCATATATGTCATGCATCTTCTACACTGAAAGGAATGGTATAAATATATACCCAGGTTTCACTCAAGGTTCTTTGTAAACTAACAAAAAGAACAACTTGGTCTGCAACTACAGATTGCTAGCACTTATTTGTGTGATGCTCTTCTGTCATTCTGATGATTCTGTTCACCAGAGCCCCTGAATCATCAAACAGAAAACCATAAACCATTGCTGATTCACCTCCAGGGTTTACAGTGGATATCTGGTGTGATTCCCTGCGGATTATGTTCCTGAACAAAGCAGACTGCTGCAACCAAACCAGTGTTTTTTTATTTTAATTTTGTCAAGCAAGTAAAGGGGTGCAGGAAGTGCAATAATTTTGGATCACCCCCAGAAATTGCTCAACATGTCTAAACACCTCAGTGAATGTGAAAATCACAGGTTTTAACTGTAGCAAGTAAAAAGTCACGTTTCCCTTTTGGTCTCCTGTAGTTTGTTCCTTATTCTGTCTGATGGAAATGTTCCTTGTCTCTGTTGCATTGGTGGACGATGCATATTTTACACGCCTTGACCAGAGTTTAGGAGAAGATATTTATTTTTTTGATGTGATATTAAATACATGGTTATTTGACCTCCAAATTCTGAGAAAGAAGTTCATTTATATTACAACAGAGCAGTTGCATGTTTAAGACTCGTGCTCAGGGGTCCAGCATTGGCAATTTGGTGGTGCTGGGATTCGAACACGTGACCTTCTGATTCAAAGTCCAACTGACCTCTGAGCTTCTACCTCACCGATGAACGAATATTCTTATAATAACTTTTTGTGGCGCATCCAGTCCTGCAGGGGGGGGGGGAGAGGGGTGTCACTGTGACGCAACCCAAAACGTCACGATGACGCTTTTGTCACATTCGCGCGCGGGCAGTGCATTTGTTAGCGCGTGCATCATAAAGCCTGGGTACGGGAAGGTTACCGGAACAATTTTAGCGGAGTCCACAGAAAGGTAATTTCATATCCGAATTTACAGAAAACAAACCAGTTTATCATATCGGCTTTATTCCGAGGGTGTGATGTGCGCGCGCGCTGTGCTCGGAGTTCGGAGTGGAGAAATGCGCTTCTTCTCTATTCTTACTCTAATTTGGTTCATTAATATTTGTTTGTGTCTGTAAGAAAACCAAAACTGGCATCCGCTAAATGAGGAGCCGCGAGTGGGTAGTGATTGTGGTGGTGGTGGTGGTCTGGGCAATCACACGTGGTTTTCAGACTAGACAACGGAATGGAAGCTCGTGCGACGTGTAAATTGGAAAGTTATGGATGGAAGATGTGTTGAAGTGTACAGAACATGTACAGTAAAGCTGGTCTGCAGGAGGACACGAGGAATCCTGACCAGGGAAGACTTTGAGCGACCCTTTGTCCTTTTTTTGCGTTTTTGCGACATTTGAGACGTGAGCACGCGCTGAACTCAGGGTAGAGTTTATCCGTATCTGCGGCTGTGCTCCATATCAGAACAGCAGGGATGAGAGTCCGCTATCTGTGTACACGGTCCCCAGGGGACACTTACAGCACGTGCAAAGTTCATAAACAAGATAAAGTGTGTAGATATCAAATATAATCATTAAAAACTATAGACTAGACTATTTATTTTTTATATATTAACAAGCAGCATGTTCAGTGCAATCAGTGTATGCATTATTTTATATATATATAGATAGATAGATAGATAGATAGATAGATAGATAGATCGATCACTGATTATTTCTTCATCATGGCACCTTTTAGTTGATGGATTTATTTATTAAGCAGCAGGTGAACATTTTGTCCTCAAAGTTGATGTTAGAAGCAGGAAAAATTGGCAAGCGTACGGATTTGAGTGAGTTTGACAAATTGTGACGTCTAGACGTCTGGGTTAGAGCATCTCCAAAACTGCAATTCTTGTGGGCTGTTCCTGGTCTGCAGTGGTCAGTGAAGATATTTTGCTAAAGTTATTCTGACTGATCACATTCATCCCCTGATCAGATCAGACATGTCTGTTCTAGCAGGAGTGGTCTCTTCGTGAATGAAGTTGAGTGGATTAATCAGTATGGAAATGATGTAAGACTGTGATCTTCTCAGTAACCAGATCTCAGCTGAGTCAAACGCAGGTTTTTACTCACACGGTGTACATTTTTCTCCTGTACATGGTTGAAGAGTCACTTGTTAATTTAGCGACATAATAAGACACTTTGTTGTTTTCTGCTTTAACGGGACGCCTGTATATCTCAATAGTTTGGGATGTGCACCAGTTTAAACATTCTCAGACCACTCCTCCCTGTTAACAGGAAGAGATGTTGTCTTTTCTTATGAACATGGTTGAGAACTGATCCTATTACTAGTCTATCACTCTTTCCACATGATTTAACTACTGCTTGATCTCATTCAATGGTATTTTTTTAGCTCCCTAGAGAGAGAGTTCAGATTTGTAGAATTGTAGAATAAAAAGTGGAGAAAACAATCCTGGGTGGACCAGATCCAAACTATTAGGAATGTAAATTTAGTTTACAACAGAATGTGCAGAAATTCTATTGATCTCAGAGGCACATGCATGAGAATTCCTTGTGGTTGATAATACAGAGTCCTGTTTTTCTGTTTAGAGAGAAATTGCGCCTGATCTTTACCTTCCTGTCCAAAAGAAGTGTCGCTAATTCTGCCGAGTAATAAATAAAAACTCATGGACAAGCACTGGCAGTGTTTTACGGACCTTTCGCCAAGATTTTCGGAAGTATTTTCCGCTCACAGAATTAACTTTTTGTGTGCATTTCAGACTTGGATGTGGTGAAGTGAAGGGTGCTGGGGAATGTTCATAAGCATAATTTCTCTCGAGAATTTCTCATAAGGTCTCCTGACCACAGTTCTCAGTCATATAATGCACTTGTGCTGAGGCCATGAGAACAGAAACACTTATTTGATTCACGTTTAATGTGTTTACATGCAAAAAATTAAGAATGCATGTATTAATGCATCGTTATATAATCAGCCTGTTAAAACATTATATTTATTAAAAGATGCATGTAAGCTGTTAGAGGTTTCTGTAGTACTTTTTGTGGATTGTATGGTGATGGTACATCTGTTTTGCGTGTAACACCATCTAGTTTTTTGTGGATTGAATGTACTGAACGTTGCTTCTTGGCCCAAAGGTTGAATGAAAATGCTGGAACACATTCTTCTCAACAAACAGCACAAAAAAAAACAATGGAGCCGGACTGAGTCTGTTTGAAATTATTCAGGGTGAAGAACGATGAACAGGAAAGAGTATAAAAACATTCTCGTAGCCATATGAGAGCAGATGCGGAAAAAAAAGGTTACGCATTTTTGAGGTAATTTGCTTTTTTATGCCTAACAGCAGGAGACCACACGGGCCAAGTTTTGCCTCGTTGCATTTGGAAATGCTTTAATTGTAACCTTAACTTGCTGTTGTGCCTTTCTGAAGTCTGCTCTGGTCAGGTAGTGCTCTGCATTTCCTACACCAAACATGTGCTCCAGTTTGCTTCGTAGCAACCAGCTTGTCTTTGGCCCCTTAGAAGGATTTCAAGCAAAGTTGTATCTTCATTCCATACTGTTCTGCTTCAGGAGTATCTAAACAGTGAAGAACAGACTGAGTTTAACCCTGCGGTGTTCTGCTGTGCAGATCCTGTGCAGAAACATTTACTACATTGCAAAAAACCCTGTGCAAGTTAAGATATTGTAGTTATGATGAATGCCTGGGACATTAGAGAACATGTCGAATCACTGTATACAGTTCAGACATACAAAATACAACAGACGACATCTTCCTGGATTTAGTGACTTTTTTATTGTTTGGATTTGTAATCATCAGTAAACTTCAAGAAAACCACGACTTGTTGGATTACGCCTGGCTGTTATGGAGCAGTACTGCAGTACTTATTACCAGCTTCAACTCCGTTATTTATCTCTTACAACTTATAATACAATCGATACTGATTTGGGAAGGTTTTGGAATAAGGCCTACTAGCACACAGCAGCTGAATTTATTTGTTGGCGAGCGTAGAACCTACTTATCAAGACACAACTTTAAACTTATTGGGTAAAATTAGATTTTTTGGCTGCAAAACTTGATCGTAAATTTTTTTGGTAAACTGTGACCATGATGCTTCATCCGATATCGCAGGTTTAGGAGGCCACCAAGCTGGTGGATGAGATAAGGGGCTATCTGTTCCCCACCATGGTTTAAAGGACCTCTAAGAAACCATGGTGTGGAAAACAGATAGCCTTGCTAGCATGCAAAGCAGTTCACCATGTACATAAACGTTGGAGCTGTGAACTTGGCTGAGATGGGTGATGTTACTACTAATTGGATCTAAATGGAACTTTTTCCACTATAACGTACCACAACATTATTAACATCAATGTGATATTATCATATTACAACATTATCAGGACGTCACTGTTTTCATGTCGAACATGACTACTGGAGGCATCTTCACACGTTCAGATAGAAAACAAAATGATCCATACAAAGCTATAGAAATCCATTGTTATAGCTATGAAGGAAAGCAAAGCAGAATGTGAAGCTCTGTGAAAAAATTCACAAAGATCACCTACAGTAATGAAAGTAACCTAATAAAAACATCTTGACTTTGGTGGATGAAAAGTCATGAAAAGTACAATCATCTGTTATAAATCAGTGAAAATGAGGAGCACAACCCCCAGTCTCCAGAGTTCATACACATACAAACATTGTGTGATCTGCGGTTCTGTGGGTTATGGGTATTTTTATGAATATGATTAAGTGAACATTGTATTGGTCCAAATCCTGATACTAATATCAGCATCAATGTAGTCAGTTATTGATTACCAAGTGAGAACACGGCTGTAAGTGTACAGTGGAAGTTTGAAACACTAAATAATCCATAGAGGAACATGTGAGAGGAATAAGCAGCTTTTTCATAGTCTCCATTTAACACAATGGAACCTGAGAAGGTCACTCATGCAGCAAAAACTGTTCATAGTGAAAACAGGTTAAAATACACAAATTACATGAACCCTAATGGTTTCATATACTGGTTATAATCGGGTGTGTTGTGACTTGCAGTGGCGTCCTTCATATCATTTTTCATCTCCACACACAGCAGCTGCTTCGTCAAATCCATGCTACCTTTGCTTCATCGCAGACCTTCTCAGGTTACTGCTGCTTATTTGAGACTCAGCATGTCACCAGGAAAGCTATTTCTGGAGCTCTGGCATCAAAATCCCGGGATACCTGAGCACAGGGGGTGATAGTGGTGGAGAACACTGAGGAGTGGCTTTGTCATGAACTTCATCACATGCTATGCCTCTCATTTGAGCTTAGTCTTAGAGATTCAGATGTGCCTCATATTTCTTAAGGAAGGTATTTTAAGGATCAGAAAGGCTCCTTTTGTATATTATATTCATTCCAAAATGAATCGCTTAAGGCACTAAATTCAGATTTTATTGACTCCGTTCCTGCTACGTTTCTTCTTCACTGACTTCTGCACCACACGACTGTGTTTATAAAGAGCATTTGACATCTAAATCATTGTGAAGATTCTTTTCCAGACTTGTACCACTTCTTTTTTCCAATTGTTGTTTGTATTTCTGTTAAAGAAGTCCTTTGTTGTGTTGGCAGTGTGATTTGGATTATTGCCATACTGTGGGAGTTCCTCCAAATTAGACTGGATGCATTTCTCTGTAAATTTCCAGACAATGTAACTGCAGACTTTCTAAATTTATTCTGCTGCTACATCATGAGTTACTCAACAGTAAAGATCAGTGAGCCTGTTGTGAGCCATGCAAACCCAAGCCGTGACGTTCCCTCCTCTGATGAGCTTGTTTGGGATCTTGAGCATATCCTTCCTTTGTCCACTCTTTGGTCTTTCCCTCACTTTTTTAGAGGCCTTTTCAGGAGATTCCCAAATGTTCTAACTGTGCTTCTCGATGGGCCTGCATATACTGGTATGGGCCGCTTGATGTTAGGCAGACCCGCATCTCTAAAATTCTGTTTTGGTTATGCTTTGTTATCAAAGCAAGTTTCAGGCAAATTCTGCAGAAAATCCACGCAGAGATATGAAACAGCTGTTAGGACCTGCCGCCTGTCAGGAGAGATCATGTGTTGCATAAGGATTTCATGAGGAGCATTAAAAAGGATTTCAGTTTATTTCTTTAGTTCTCGGTTTCTGTTTCTGTTCTTTCATGCAGCAATTATTCATGGATCCATGAAGGATATGAAGGTTTGATCCATCTGGAGGAGGTGGTAGCTCAATGGTTAACAGTCTGAAGGTTAGGGGTTCAAACCCCAGTATCACAGAGCTGCCACTCTTGGGCCCTTGAGCAAGGTTGTGTTTTCTGAATGGGATTCTTTTTTTTATAGCACTTTTAGATGTGATTTTTTTTCTGTTATCCATAAAATAGTAGAAAAATGGCATTTTTAGCACTAGATGTAGACGTCTGCATGTTTTCCAGAGAAGACTTGATGGACTTTTCGGACAGCTTCGGAGCCCTGCTGAAGACTAAATATTTTTTCCAGGAGAGGAAAGAGATTTCCACACTGTCCCTGATAACCCTGTACTTGCATGCATTGTTGACCACAAACAAATGCACCTAGAGTGAAGATTTAGTTTTTTGTAGATGTGGGGAACAAAAACATTTTCATCTGGAATGCAAGCAGTTTATCGTTTAATTTTAGTAACGGAGAAGGAGGTGAAATGTTCTTGTTTTGTTTGGGTTTTCCCTCAAACGCCGCAGTTCTAAGTAGTAGTTTCCACTGTGCATCTCTGAAGGCCATGTGTTTAATAGAGTAAGTGTTGGTCTGAAAGAACGAACATGGTAATGTTCTGTTGTTGTTCAGACCAGAGTGCAGCAGATACGGCTCTGGAATTTGTCTCTGCTATTACACAGATGAAGATCTCCAGCTCTGTCCACTGTTACAATACCACAAACACCTTTTTGTTTCCTTTTAGCTTTGGAGTGTCGGTTCTGAAGCAGCTCCAGACACCGTGGTGTACAATTAAAAGTATTTTAACCCTTAAATCATATTTATTATATTAGTAGCATCTGTGTAGTTAAAAGCGATTTAAAACTAATTCTTCCCTGAATTGTGCAGATCATTTGGATGGTTAAGGTGTGTAGTAAAGTGCTCCTGGATCATACTGAGTAGGTTTGACTGAGTAAATCTCACCACACATCAGAGAAACTCAAAAACACTTCAGTTTACATCCATGTGCTTTATTTCAAACAATTTGCTCTGAACAGAATCTGCTTCACAATTAGCTTTGTGCTGCAGATTAGATGTTTGTGTTCACATTCCAGCACGATACCAGACACCAACTGGTGGAAAAAAAGACCCTTAACCCTGCGTTATCTTATTACTTCTCAACAAAATCGATTCAAAGGTCATGTAGGAACGTTCCCATTGCTGAGTAAACCTTGCTTCATGGAGTGCTCCACATTTTTCTGTACTGAGGGTGTAGAAGTGTAGACCGTGATTCCTCTCAGCACCCGAGTCATGTGAATTCATTTAGAGCTCATTTACTCTCAGATCATATGAAACGTGTAGATGGTTTCTAAAGAAAGCCAGTGTTCAGGTTTTGTGTGTAGCGTGAGGAACCTACTGAGTGGAGTGGTGTGATAGTGGAACATTTGACATGGGGCAGTTTGTGTAGGTTGTTGCTCTGTGCTTCTAGCAGTGGATTGATTGGCATCATTAATGGTTGAATGGCTGTGATTTGGCATCGCTCTGATTACATACACTAAGCTGGATGTTGCTATCGGAACATTTTTACAAGTACATGTAAATGAACTCCGTTGCATCGGACTTATACGCAACATCTGTATGGATTCATGCCTGATGTATGGATTCATGCCTGATCTGTTGTGTGTTAACATTGCAGTTGTTTATTGTAGCATCTTCGCTTTGTAGGTACTTTGGAGTAAAGTGTAGTCAGGACATGTGGACGTGTTTTATTTGAGTCACAGGTACACAGTTAATTACACATTCTACTTGTAATTTCTATTGGGGAACCGACACACACATGCAAACACATGCACACACACACACACACACACATCTACACCTTTTCAGTTGATGGAATCATAACTCTCATGCCCTGGCATATTCAGCAATTTTGAAACTTCAACCTATAAACACACATACACACATTTGGCTCTACTCCGTGTCCCTCGGCCCCGAGGCTCTTTTCCCTCTTTTCTCTCTCCTATTTATCCTTGTTGCTGGATACTGGAACAGAGCGCACTGATTTGTCTCCTCATCCACAGGATACTTCTCACTGCTCCTTTCCTCCAGCTCCGAACCACATTCCTGACCCGGCTCTGGTCCGTGGATCCTGCTGCTGCTGCGTTATTCTCTCTCGGATCTCCTGAACACGGTTGCCTTCAGCATCACCATATGGAAGTTTTGTAGAAGCTTTAACAGAAGTGTAGAAGCTGTAAAGGAAGTGTAGATGATGTACAACAGAAATGAACACAGAACAAACCGGCATAAAGTGCACACGTGTGTGAAATGTTCTGCTGGAAGAAGAACATAAGAATGAGTACAGAAGATTTGTGTGTGTGCAGATGGATTTGTCTGTATTATAAAAACTGTACGTGTAAACGATTTTCGCAGCAGGATCACTTTTAGATACTTATAGTGAAGACCATATAGACATTTCTCAGGAGCTGCTTGGATTCTCTGACAGCTGTTAGGACCTCTGGAGTGTGTGTGTGTGTGTGTGTGTGTGTGTGTGTGTGTGTTCTGTGTATATGCTTCATGGTTGTTTGCTTGTTTTATCATGCTGGAGTATGTCCCACTTTGTTCAGATGATTCTCACTGAAGCTCTGGCCCATGTGTGTGTGTGTGTGTGTGTGTGTGTGTGTGTGTGTGTGTACAACAGTAAGTATATACATGTTGCTTATTCCTATAGTCATGCTTTTCTAATTCTTACATCTCTGTGAAACATTCCAGTAGTGTAGTGTTTGGGAGGAGTGAATCTGAGAGGCGGGGGTGAACTGTGTTCTGAGAACTCTTTACTGTTGTGTAGAATGTATTAGATGAGGTTTGTTCGGTGGTCGACGCTGCAGTGTGACGCTGTCGCTGAAGTGCTGAGGAATACACACTGTAAGACCTGGTTTCTTTTTCACCTGCTGTTTCTAACATTTACCTGAATATTTGCTGGATGTTAGAGGTTATTATTATTATTATTATTATTATTGTTATTATTGTTGTTATTAATATTATTTTGCTATTCCAGATGTTTGTCTGCAGTTGTTCAGGTCAGCGTAATGCTGCACTACCAGAAATGTATTGAATGAAATGAAATAATTGTCTGTCAGACTTTAGTAGATTTGAATCTTTAGATAATCCAAGCTGTACTGAGAAAAAGCTTCTGAATTGAAGCTGTAGCTTTCGACTGTTTAAAAAGGCAAACCCCCTTTTTTACTCTTGGAATTTTAGCTCTGAAGGCTGGAATTTTGCTACTAATGAAAAAAAATAAAAATCACTAGATTCCTGAGTTTGTAGGCTTTTTTTGGTCACAAAGGCCAGAATCCTCTGATGGGAATTTAGTTGCACATTGCTATTTTTTTAATAAATGCCTCATGAGGTTAATTTCATGAGAAAACATAACCACTGCTGATCTGTTTCTGGAAAAAACACTTTCATTTTGTGACTTTTTGATTTTCTATATTTGCGATTGCACAAATATAAACCAAAGTAAAACAGCAGAACGTTTTCAGCTTGATCTGTTTTACTGCTTTTGAAATGATATTTTTTTATTAATGACTGTGCACTTAAACAGAAACGTGTCAGAGGTCTGATGTATGATGCCTTCATTCGTTTTTTTTTCTTTTCACAAACAAAATGTGAATTCAGACTCGTTTGTTGTTTTTCAGGAGAAAAGATGTTTTATATGTTTTGAGACACACAAAAAAAGAGAAAGTGACGTATTTATTAATTTTATATGTTGGTTTAACCGCACAAAGTTTAAAAATCAAAGTCCCACAATATGAAATATGATCAATGACCTAAAATACAATTTTCCCAATTGAACATCCGAATCTGGAAGTAAAAGGGAATTTCACAGCTCTGTTCTTAGGAAGAAATATCCGCTCTGAAGATGTTCAAGCAGATGATAAATAATATGATTAAAAACTAAAGTAACAGATTCAGAGATCACAGTGAATCTAGTAGAAGATCGACAGGACAGAGTGAGGTGGTTCTTCAATGAGCATCTGAACTTGTATGTGGTAAAACATTGTAAGAAGAGAACACGTGTGTTTGACTCCCATTTCCTGTCGCACTCTGGTTGGTTTAAAAAGCATGTAGTGATCCATATGAACTTCTGTGTGAAGCCAGAATGTTTGGAGCCACTGATTGATTTTGTGCTGATGCTTGATCAGAAATTTTACATTAAGGTTCTTCAAGATTTTCACAAACACACAAAGTCAAACAATAAGATAACATGAAACTGTAACTGATTTATAGGATAAACCTTCATTTATATTTCATTTTCAAACCAAAAAAAATGAACGAATTCTCAGACCCTCAGAACCTGTTATTAATAATAATTCTGGTAATTCCCAATTTTGTCTTCTAGCATTTGAGCCTGAACTATAAACCGCGACAATGACGGCTACGAACGCTCCACGAGACAGGTGAGTAGCATCTCTTTATCTCTTCATATTTAATTACTAACTGCTGAGAATATGCGTTTTTTTTATTTTTATCATCATTACAGGTATTACGCTGTATGGATTATATTGTTCATCCTGGGGCTGGGAACACTTCTGCCATGGAACTTCTTCATGACTGCCACCATGGTAACATTACAAACCACCCCAACGCTTAACGGGAACTGGAATAGTGATCAGATCATATGATGCGTAATAAGATTGTGGTTTTAATTCTTCACAGTACTTCACCAGCCGTCTCCGAGATTCTGCCCCCGCTGGTGACAAGCAGAACGGGACCCATGATGGCACAGAAGGTGACACACGAAGTGTCCTGGAATCAAAATTTAACAATGTGATGACCCTGTGTGCCATGGTCCCTCTGCTCATCTTCACCTGCCTTAATTCCTTGCTCCATCAGAGGTGAGGCCAAATCTCCAGCTCTCACTTCTCACACAGCATTATTCTCCTACAGCTCTCTGAACTTAACATTTCGATTTGTACTTCATACGTGCTTGTAATTACACCTCCCTGATGATCAGAACCTGGAGCAGAGCAGTAGGTCACATTTCTTTATTTTTCATTAGAACAGTAACAGTTTGAACAGTAGATGTTCTCCTGAAGCAGATTTACAGAATTAAAAAGTGCTTATTAGTTTGTCCTAATGAGAGAGCCAGTGGAAACAGTGGTGAAGGAAAAAAACTTCATGAGATGGTATGAGGAAGAAACCGTATGAGAAACCAGAATCCAGATTCCATAATTCATAGTGGAGTTAAGAAGATAAGATCTTGGTTATTTCATTCTTATACGTTCTGAGTATAATCTAATAATCACACAGTTTTTTCTGATCAGTAAAGGTTGTGTCCGTGTTGTTGGTGGTTTGTAAATGAGGTAAACGCAGGTTTCTGATGTTGAAGTCTGTTCAGTTTCAATTCTCTTTTCTCGTCTCTTTTCCTGAGTAATAGCATTAATCGAACAGTAATTAAGGTGGAGCTCGCCATGCCACGTGCAGTCTCTTGTGCGATATATTTTTCTGTTGTTCTGTAGTTGATTATTGATCATGAGTCCCCCAATTCAATTCAGTTTTATTTATATACAACGATGGACATTGTCCCAAAGCAGCTTTAAAAATCAGAGATAAAACAGCAGAGATAAAGAGGTTATAAAATATGAATCAATGATCTTTGCTCTCCAGTTTTTTGTATGCTTTTGTTGGTGATGACTAGTGCTGTAGGAAGAACCTTTGTATTTGTGATATTGGGCTCATGGCGCAGATGTAAAAATGAGATCCTTAGTTAGAAGAGCTTGTATTTGTCACATACACGTTACAGCACAGTGAAATTTGTTCTTCATATCCCAGCTTGCTCAGGAGCTGAGGTCAGAGCGCAGGGTCGGCCATTATACGGCACCCCTGGAGGTTTAAGGGCCTTGCTCAAGGGCCCAAGAGTGGCAGCTTGGCAATAACGGGTCTTGAACCCTTTTCCTGAAGTGCTTCAGTGGTGTACCGTCCCATACAGGCATGAATATCATTGTCTGTTCTATTTTTGGTGTCTGGATTCCTCCCAGCTCTTTGTGTTGGATGGTTTTGTATTATATCAGGCACAGGCATGTTGTTGTTGATGTTTTCTGAGACCTGTGGCCAAAGATCTGTGGTGTGATTTGGTAGGTCATCTTCACTTTTTGGATCATATTTTCTCCATGTAGAGATGTTTCTGTAGGCGTGGGTTGTGAGTGTTAATTTGAACAGTAAATTTCTAGCTTTTCTAGAATTTCCTTGGAACTGTAGACTGTAAATGGTAGATCAAAGCAGGCTTTGAGCTAAATTGAAGTAAATCAGTCGCTCAAAAATCTCATGGGAAGGTACAAGCGGAAACCACAAAACGGTTACTGAGGATCAGTCAACGTGGTGCACGTGCCGTGTAAACCCCATGAGCCCCAACCGAATAATCAGCCTAACCCTACTGTCAACCAAATATTTTGTGGTATCTTGCAGGCTTTATTTTTCAGCCATCTTTTTATCATTATCTCAGGTTTGTATAAGGAATGTTGATCTTTGATTCCTATTTCCCTCTGCTTTCCTCCAGGATTCCTCAGAAATTAAGGATCTGCGGCAGCCTCACTGTGATCCTGGTGGTGTTTCTGGTCACTGCAGTGTTGGTCAAGGTGGACATGGAACCTCTAACCTTTTTCATCGTCACCATGTTTAAAATAGTCTGCATCAACTGTGAGTGTCTCAGCTAGACGTCTGCTGGTTTGAATTTTTGAGAAGTTGTTCAATGCACCATCATGCAGTTGACTTCTTTTTTCACTTGGAGTTAAGATCAACATGGCAGACCAGCCTGCTTTGATGTTATTATTACACTCTGGTTTGGGAAGTCGAGCTGTGGAAAAGATAACAAACACAGAATGTGTGCTGGGAAATTATCTTTGATAATCCCATGGGTTTTTTTTTCTTCCCTTCTTCTCACCACTCGGACATTTTTGTTTTTCTCCATTCTCCAGGTTTTGGTGCAATTCTGCAGGGAAGTTTGTTCGGCTTGGCAGGGCTGCTCCCAGGGTCTTACACGGCTCCCATCATGAGCGGCCAGGGATTGGCTGGAACATTCGCAGCCTTTTCCATGATCTGTGCAATCGCCTGTGCGTTTTTTTTCTTCAATTTGCTTTTTCACTACATTACTGATTTTACATTTTACCCTTTGGGCTTACGTTATTCACGTCTTTATTTTCCAGCTGGCTCAACGCTGCAGGACAGTGCTTTTGGTTACTTCATCATGGCCTGTGTTGTAATTCTGCTGGCCATCGTTTCTTACATCTTGCTGCCCAGAATGGTATGACACAAGCTCTTAAGTATTTTTATTTCTTTATTCCTTGGAGCCAAGTGTCCCAGTTTATCACAGTATACACACTTACATTGATCAGATCTTTAACATTTAGTTATTAAAATGTCCTATTTTTGGTTTGTTCCTGGTATTGCTATTCACGCCTCACCCCTTATCATGTGGTGTAGCCCTGAGATGGACACAGTTAAAGCCGTCTTCAGTGAACTTATTCCATCAGGTTTGTTTCTAATTATTTGTTTAATGATGTTGCAGGATTTCTTTAAATATTATGCAAACACCAGTAGTACCAAATCTTCTGGTGATGAGGAAAACAAGATGGACCTCTTGAACAAAGGTAGAGCAATTACTGAACACACTTGCACATTAAGTTCTCAGAGCACAGGCCTTCAAACCCGACTCAGAGTTTTCTGGGAAATACCTTTCTCACTAAAGCTTGTGCTAAAATCCAAACCATCTGGTATATTTGTTTAGTTCTCTTTTGCTATTGCTGCTAAAGGTCTGAGTGCTCGTAGATGATGCTGGAGACTCGTGAAAATCCTGCAGTTTGTATTCTGTTTGTTTCCTGCCCCTTTTTTCTTATTTGTACTTGTACACAATGTTTCATATGAAGATGCGCTGGAAAGCAACAAGACTCAGAGTATAGCGTTAGATGTGAATGCTGAAGTTACGGAAAACCCTGCGGAGAAAACTTTAGTAGTGGATCTGACTGATGTAAATACCACACCTTCCATCTCTGTGTTTGGCATCTTCAAGAAGGTACCTTTTGGAAAAGTTTGAAGTTTATAATGTTTATACAATCATTAGACAAAATATAATTGTATAGACCTGCTGAGATCCTGATTACTTCTCCTGCTCCACCCCTTTAGATCAAGGTGATGGCCCTTTCAGTGTGCTTCATCTTCACCGTCACTATTGGAGTTTTCCCTGCTGTGACTGTGGATGTCAAGCCCTATATCGCTGCAGGTGGTACTTGGGGTAAGAAGGTGTTTCTCAAAGTGTGCTACTTTAAGATTTTGCAGCTTATTATGTTTTCACATCATCGTCCTCCTTTTCACTGATATCTCCAGCAAAATACTTCATTCCCGTGTTCTGCTTCTTGATGTTTAACTTGATGGATTGGGCCGGACGAAGCTTAACAGCAAAGTGCACATGGGTGAGTGTCATGAAGTGCATGTTTTGTGGGTTAAGGGGAAAAGTGCTGGTTTAAAGTGTTCATTTTGCTCTGAGACACGAAACAGTCCAAACATCTGGTGTGTGTTTTAAAAGCATTTTCAAGGTTAGTAAATTCTGCTCCGAGACTGTAGGGTAAAAAAACAAATAAACTCCTATCTGTGGGAAATTTACTATATAGTACTATAGTACTTTTAACAATAGATATTGGCACTAATGAGCTTGTTCTAAAATCCAGACATCTTTAGAAGGACTATAAATCATTACACTTCTAAGCTGTATGTAGGACACCGGTGTGTGAGGATGCGCTCTGGGGCTCATGTTTATTCAGTCCACGCATTTCAGTGCACTTTTAAAAACTTGAAAAAATTCACAGATCAATAGGAAAGGACTTTGAGATGTGGAAAGTTCACAGTTCCGTCCACATGACACTCACACCAGCATGCTGTCACACTGTACTACGGATTTTACAACACAAATGAACCGATGTGATGTTTAATATAAACATCATGAATTAGAGTCCACTCGATACAGATCCGTCACACCTCCACAAAACGAGAGGAAAAAACATATCAACCCATTTGTAAGATTTGCAGGTGAAAGGACATGCAGTGAAATGCTTTTTACGACGATGAGGGAATAGGATGGGGAGAAAGACTTTCAGGTGGAAGAACCAGGAAGAGTTTTTATAGCAGACAAAACAAAAGCACACACATTTCACTTTAACTAGAATTTATCCAGATTGTAAAAATGATCTGCTACGTTTGGATTTGTGTAATAACTTGTGTAAATTGATCTAAATTTAATTTGTTGCATGGAGGCAAGAATATAGGTGGAATTTAATCTTTTCGCACAAATGACCAACTGGTGGCGACTGTGGTGAAGGAAAAACTCCTTGAGGTGGCATGAGGAAACAACCTTAAGAGGCACCAGACATGAGAGGGAACCTCATCCTCATCTGGGTGGCACCGAATGCCCATTTATTACAGATAAACGATGTTGAGGTGCAGTGATGATCAAATACATCCAGTAGTCCTGAGTCAGTGTAGCAGACTGTTGGCATTAAGTACAAACCAAATCCAAATCCATCCTCAAAGCTCCCGTGTTTCCTCATGGTTATAATTGTTTCCTGGAAATAGTTTGTGATGAATCCAGATGATTCCAGATTATTGTTTATGATCTCATTACTGTTTTTGAATGACTACCTGATTCTTAAATATATTTTCTACACTCTGAGAGACTGTAGAGTTTTCTGGTCTTAATATTGTTTGTGTACTGTTTCCGCAGCCTGGTAAAGACAGTATCATTCTTCCGGGTCTGGTGCTGGTTCGTGTCATCTTCATCCCCCTCTTCATGCTGTGTAACGTGTTCCCCAGGCAAAAGCTGCCTGTAGTGTTCGCCCATGACGCCTGGTACATCGTTTTCATGATTGTCTTCTCATTCAGCAATGGCTATCTCGCCAGCCTGTGCATGTGCTTCGGACCGAAGTGAGTATAAAGAGTTTACACCACCCCATAAACTGGATCTCACACAGAATCAATTACATTCCAAAATGTTTCGATGTCTCATCGTTAGCAATGTTTTCTTTTTAAAAAAACCTAATTGGCTCAGCTGCATTTAAAAATCAGTTGTGAAATCCTCACACACACACACACACACACACACACACACACACACACACACACACACACATTTGACCACATTGCAAGCTTCATACTGTATTATGAACTCGGATTTAAACCACACACTGCACTATATATTTGTTCTGTGCAGAACAGTGTATCGTGAACATTACTTACTGAACATCAGAGATGAATGTTGATGTTTTCTAAAAAAACAATATCACATGATACTTAAGCGGCGAATCTTTACTCATGCAATTAGTGTCATAGTTCAGTCGGGTGCAGATGTTTGTAACACCTGGCACACCCACAGTGTCGGGTGACCGAAAGGAAATCCTCAAATTTTATAGTAATGTGGGGGGAGAAAGCTAAATGTACGCCAGTCCAACAAAACAGAACATGAGACCAAAAGGAGAAGATGAGAAGGTTTGCCAAGAAAATCTTAGTTTAATGTTCAGGGCTGAGAGGATTCCTAGGTTTCTCAATGAAGATTAGACACATAAAAAGCCAAAGGTAAATATAAAGGCACATTTTAAGAACACCAGGCTTAAGGAAAACATCCTGGATATGACGCGTCACAGATCACCACGTGTTAGCACTTATTTAGTAATTATTTTCTCGTTTTGGATCTGTCCCACAGGAAAGTGGCCCAGCATGAAGCAGAGACAGCCGGGGCCATCATGGTCTTCTTTCTGTCCTTGGGTCTGTCGTTGGGAGCTGCACTGTCCTTTGGCTTCAGGGCACTGATCTAACACATCTTACTCAGTATATCACCCTCTGGGAGAGAAAGTAAAGGACAAACATTACCAAACTGCTCAACTGTGCCATTTGAAAACACAAGGATTTAGTATTTAATCAGTCTTCCAAGTTTAATAGAACTACACTTTTGCCTGAAGATAAATTTTACTTATTCAGAAGAACATGTTCATGGCCTCGTGGTTTTCTTTTAACACCCCTGGAACAGACGGGTTTGTTGATGAAAAGCGATTTACCACAAAACTGTTCCATCTAAAGCCATTGTGTAAGTAAAAAAAATCCTAATTGGATTAACTTGTGGTTTAATTTTCCCTCTTTGATCTCTTTGAACTTTTTGTTTCAGTTGGAAGTAGTAGTAGAAGTTTTGCGGAAATGCCAGTTTTATTTTATTCTCCTAACTTTAATATTTAGCATTATTTTTTAATAGGTGTTAGTACTAATGTCACCCAACAGGGGGCAGTAGTTAACACTACACTGTACATTTCTTTTTGCATGTTGTTAGTTGGAACCATAGAATTATTTTTATTGTATTATTTAATTTTTTTTTTTACTTGTGTAACGTTGAGTACAAAAGCCTTAAAGTACTGCAGCTTTTTCCCTCTACATCAAAAAAATGTGTGCGGAAAATACAGTGTGTACAATATTTGTGCTTTAAAAATAGTCGAGATAGATCTCTCTTATTATGCAAGTTATTAATGTAAATCGTATTTTAGAATTGTTTTTATTTTTAAAAGGGAAACTGACAGCCAACAACACGACAGTAACTGTGAACAAACAGAATGATATTGTTCCCTGAAATTCCATTTTTTTGGTTTATTTTTTAATTGTGGGCATGTAAAGATTTTACAGGTGCCATTATAAAAATGCCATAAGTTTTGTAAAAAAAAAAAAAGAGTTTCCTTTTCTTCTGTTGTACTCCGGTGTATCCACATGCTGGATAAAGATGAAGGTGAAAAGTTTAGCAGTTAATAGCTGCCATTTCTCGTGTTGTTTTTTCATCATGCCAGTGATTCAGCGTTCTGCGCTGCCATGCGGAGTTCAAGGCATCAGGCTCGAGTGTGTCCAATAAAACCTGAGCTGAATTCTGTGTGTACGTTAATGTTGGTGTGTGTATTTATTTGTATGTATAAAAGCTGTGACGTTTTTTTTCAAACTGGGCAGATAAACAGATCTGCTCTTCCGCTCTGGAGAGCAAAGCTGATGTTTTGACGTCTTTCCAGAACATCTTTCCAGGTCTGGTCATCTCGTTTACAGCAGGAACCTGTGCTGTGGTTTGGGTTTTAGAGGACGGACGAAGTGCAGACGAACTCTGCTGAAGGTTTGATGACACAGATACTTGCATTTTTATAAACATGTCTATTTAATCAGCACCTGTGTTAATCAGCCATATTGTCCTATCCTTTTTTTCCCCTTTTTAGCTCGAGATTTTATTATATTTTATTACCTTGAGCAGAGGTGGGAAGTAACGGATTACAAATACTTCGTTTCTGTACTTCAGTAGATTTTTCTGGTATCAGTTTTTTACTCCACTATTTACTCATTTTTTACTTTTCACTTTTACTCATTACATTTTTACACAAATATCTGTACTTTTTACTTCTTACATTTTCAAAATTGGCTCGTTACTTTAGTTTTAATCCACTGATTTGGTGAAATATTATTTTTATTTTCACTGTGCATCGATTTCAGCCGAACAACTGATTTCCTGTTACTGCGCGTCTTTTTCACTCCGCTGGTGTATAAAGTCCTGACTCTCACTCACCACAGATGTAGACTAGTTTATGGAGATAAGAATCAGCAGGCAGAAGCAGTAAGAAGTTTGGGGTTAATGTGGATGAGACAGAGGGAGTCAGTGATGAGAACATGACTGAGATCAGACACATTCCTGATCATCATCATCTTTTCTCTGCTTGTGTTCTATATGTGGATTGTAAACGGCACTAAATTTTATTAACGCTATCAATTCAGCGCATTTCTGTTTCATCATTTTTATAGAAAATGTAAATACATAAATAAATAACTAAATAAAAAAGAGGCACAATTAAAAAAAATTCGGCAAAAAATACGTTTATCCACGACGTCCTTTCTTAGATATAAAATAAATAAATAAACTCCAGATAAAAAATGTTTTAATCAGTAAACTTTTGTTTTATTTCTGCGCCAAGTCTCAAATCAAACACCAAATCCACCATGTTTTACACAATTTACCCTCTAGGGGGCGTTTTGTGGGTTTTTCCCTCATAATGGCGACACAAACTTAAATTACTGTCTTTATTGATCGTACAGATAAAAACAATACATCATTTAAATCTGTAAAATGTCTATAATTTTATATATATAAGCTTCCTGACTTGACTTGAAGAGGTGCAGTCTCTCCGGTGTCACCTCATTAACTGTCCGTGTGGAAACATAGCAAAGGCTCTTAATGATGTCCACACGTCTCTGCACTGATATAGCCTTTATATTTAATCACTGTACATATGCTTACATACATATCACATGCTGTAAATATGATACATGTTTAACACCTCCAAGCTGCCAGTTTTGGGCACCTGAGCAAGCACTTAACTCACTACTGCTCATTTAGTAAATGAGATCATTAAGAGTCGCTCGGGAGAAACACTTCCAACAGGAAGTGGCTATATCTCGCTATCTTTGTCTCTCTATTTTCTCTATCTAATTGTCTCTGTGTCTCTTTTAGTAAATGTCTCTGTCTCACTGTATATGTCTCTCTTGCTGTCTCTCTATTTGTTTCTCACTCTTTCTAAAGCTGTGTCTGTGTCTCTTTGTCTTTGTCTCTGTCTTTCCTGCTTATTTACATGTCTAACAAAGTTTTGAGTTTTGAAGTAATGCCATTAGTGATCTATGATGAAAGACTTTCCTGGTTGGATTCTTACCTCTAGTTTCATATTGAACATTATAAGAAGTTTTTAAAAACAGAACAATAAAAGGTCATTAAAATTGGTTGCTGGTAAATCATGGTATATCAGTGGTGCAGGTGTTGGAGATGTGGTTCTTGTACCTGAGTCACTTCTCATAGACTTCGAGTAACTGAGAGAATGTACAGGAAGGAGAAGTTTTGACACTCTACCATCATGATCTAAGAGAAAACAGTGGTCTCTTAACTATAGAAAAACCAAGAGTCCAATAAGCAAAGCCTTGTTTGTCACCCCTCTGGTAGTGTAGTGGTTTAGTGATGCGGCCTCTGCAATCTGACTCACCTGGTTCAATTCCTACCCCTTAGCTTTCCTTTAAAGTGTTTAAAAAGTTTTATAAAAGAACCAAAAAAGGTCCTAAAAATCAGGTTCTTGCAGGAGATCCTGTGGCTCAATTGGAAGAGCTCTGCCTTTGGGTTGAGAGGTTGCTGGTTCAAACCCCAGCCAGGACTCAAAGTTAAGAGCGTGGAAGGTTCCAGTGACCAGAGTGAGGAAGGTGTCAGAAATGGCTGCGTGAAAGGTTGGATGTGGACGGTTTCAAAGGGCGTATCCTGAACCCGGGGGGGCAATATTCAGGCGTCTCCCCCCCTGGCAGCAAAAATGTCCAAAAAAGTATGAACTTAGGCTCCAGGCAAAACATTTTTATTTAATAGCATTTTTCTCCTCCCCCTAAATGCAAAACTATCCCCCTCAATTTCTTTCTGAAGCTGTAACCAAGCAGGTCTTCACAGTCACCAACTCCATGGCTCACCACACACAACTTACCCAGTGTGGGGACAAGCCAGATTTGAAGCAGCAACCGCTGAGCTCAGAGGCAAGGCTTTTACCACAAAGCCATCAAGTCCCACAACACACCTTCTTTTTTTGGGGGTTTATCCTTCGTTTCGTGCTTCAAAGCAAGAAATTCAGACCAGAAAGAAACACAGAAAGCAGGATTCAAACCCTGAACCCCACCAACAGCAAAGTACCAGTCTTAACCCACTGAACCATCTGGAAAGACAGGCTGTGCTAATTGTTTAGAGCAGGTCTATCTTTCTTTTCAACCCATTAAAAACAAAAATATATCGATAAAGAAAGATGTAGGAAGTGAATCCTGATCATGACTGGCAGGCAGAAAGCAGGATTCGAACCCTGAACCCCAACCAAAGCATGACACCTGATTTAACCCACTGGACCATCAGAGAAGACAGGCCAGGAAGTTTGTTTAGAGCAGGTCTATCTACCTTTAAACCATCAACACACGAATATAAAGCTAAAGAAAGATTTAGGAAGCAGGAACATAACCGACATCGCAACTAGCAGGATTCAAACCCTGATCTTCACCATCAGCGAGGAACCGGCCTTAATCTGATGAACCATGGAAGAGATCAGCCTGGGATGCATGTTTAGATGAGGCAGAAGCCTTAACCCACTGAGCGACCACAGAAGTGCTTTTTTTTGGTGGGGTTATCTTTCATTTAAGACCAGGAAATCAAGAAATTAATCCAACACAGAATTGGAATGTTTTCAGAGTGGACAAGGTCCAGAAGTTTTATTTACCAACACAGAAACCACCAGCTCGAGCAGGAATCAAACATCCTCGTGGGGACCCTGACATTAACCCACTAGGCTATCACATCCATCCCTCTATCTATCTATCTATCTATCTATCTATCTATCTATCTATCTATCTATCTATCTATCTATCTATCTATCTATCTATCTATCTATCTCTCTCTCTCTCTCTCTCTCTCTCTCTCTCTATCTATCTATCTATCTATCTATCTATCTATCTATCTATCTATCTATCTATCTATCTATCTATCTATCATGATGTGAGGTCCAGTTAACAGCTAAAACAGGTAGAAGTAATAACTACTTTTTACTTAAGTACATGTCTGAGCCAAAACTTTCACTTGAGTAAAAAAGTTTAATCAGTTCTTCAAATTTTACCCGAGTATTTTAAACATGAGGATCTGTACTTCTAAAAGATTTGTGTACTTTTGCCACCTCTAAACTTGAGATATATTAGATATTAGTATATTTTATTAGGAAGAATATTTTATAGGACATGTACAAAATCTAAACAAAGGTATGAAATGTGATGTAGCTTCATGTATTTTCAGTACAGTTTGAATAAAATCAAGCTTTTTGTATTAACATATGTACATGTATATATTTGTTTGGTCAAAGTACATTTTATAGCGTTGAACAGGGGGAAATTAATGAATGATGTTTACTCTCTTTACTGCAATTCAGTCGTTTTTTTTTCTCTGTAATTTTACTTTTTTCTTAAGTATGTTTTGTTTGAAAAAGTGTATTAACTACATTTAAAATAATCTCTCACATTAGACTGGTCATAGAGTGTGTGTGTGTGTGTGTGTGTGTGTGTGTGTGTGTGTCCGGGGTCAATGTGCAGACTATTGCAGATATTGTGTACAGTATGATAAATTCTTCTTCTTTAAGATGGTGAATGTTTTCACTTGTAGTTCTGCACAGCACTTTAAAGCAGAGGTGAGTTTCTGAAATGAATTAGTAATAAAGGAACACGCACTCGAGGGTAGGAGCGGTGAAATATTACAGCACTGAATCACAAAAAAACCCCATAAATATGTTTATTGTTTCTGTTTGCCATCTGAATTCACCTGCCACTGCCCTCGACTATTAAAATTCTTTACCTGTTTAAGATACAGTACATGTTTACATACTTTAATTCAGGCAATTTTGCAGTCATTATTATTAAATGTGTTGGACGTTTTTGTTTTTATGGAAGATTGCTGATGATTTGTATGGTGGGAGTGGAGCATTGTGGTGGGAGATCAGAGACATAGGGGTGACAATACCAATATTACCCAGGATTCCAAAAGCAAGAAACTGCCCTGTTTTACAGAGAGAGAGAGAGAGAGAGAGAGAGGGAGAGGGAGAGGGAGCGAGAGAGAGAGAAAGGGAGGGAGAGAAAGAGGGAGAAAGAGAGACACAAGGAGAGAGGGAGAGACAC
The DNA here is from genome assembly GCF_014805685.1 of Silurus meridionalis. Lineage (NCBI taxonomy): Eukaryota > Metazoa > Chordata > Actinopteri > Siluriformes > Siluridae > Silurus > Silurus meridionalis. The sequence goes on along the minus strand of NC_060885.1, from coordinate 34,246,292 downwards.
AAGGAAAGAGGGGGAGAGAGAGAGACACACACACACAAAGAGAGAGAGGGTGGAGGGAGAGAGAGAGAGAGAGAGAGAGAGAGGGGGTATGGGGATGTGTATTAGAAAGGTTGCCAGGTGCAGGTCCCAACCCGGACCAGAAACAGATTTGTCATATTGTCACTTTAATTTAGCGAATCTTTGTGATCTTAAAGCTAAAAGGTGGTTACATTACAGACCCAGCGGTTTATTTCTTTTTTGGCTTCCAGTTCAGTGTCGATCTGCTCAGCGTCCACCTTCACCTGCACACCGGGAAGTCACGTGACCAAACACGCCACCTGTGCACTGCCTGAACTGAGACTCGTGTTTTTTCGTGTTTTTGTAGCGGCGCTGAATAATCGCACTGTTCTCAGAAAGTGTGTCCACGTGCACTTGTTTATTTCATTAAATCGCGACATTGCGATGCGATACAATTAATCGTGGAGCAGTAATTTCGGTGTTGGTGAATTCCTGGATCAACACCAGCATGATGTTCTGAAGTGAAATGAAACACGGACCAGTGCATTTGAAATATAAAAATACTGCTAAGTTCACAGATTTGGCAAAGGGCTACAAAAACACTCATAAATAATTGAACTCTTGGATCATTTGTAAGAATAAAATGCAAAAAAAAAGTCCCACAGGGAATCTTAGTCAACGAATGAGTTTCATTCCTCAGGTAGACCGAGGGCTAAGAGAACCGGAAGTCCAGCTCCGACCACCAGAGTGACGCTTTCCAGTACACCGAGTCCTGTGTGATGGAACGCTCCTGTTCCCGCGTGGTGGTGAACCGGACCGGACCGCTGCTGCCCTCTGCTGTTAATCTCAGGAAGAACATGCACCGTAGCCACGTAGAGGAAAGTCCCAGCAGAGACCAGCATGCCAATTCCTGTTGCACTGAGTCTGTGTTCTGATGATCCACCAGTCTGCATGGGTTCAAAAATTAATGATTTAGATGAGTAATGTGTAGATGATCCTTGGGACACGGATTCGTATCTAATCGTGTGGTTTCTCTGAATCTACCATGACATCACTATTTGCTAAACTAGCAAAGATACGTTATGTACCGAACCACATGTGAAAAGGACAAATGAAAAAACAAACATTATATTTTTACAGATGAGGCAAACTTCCTCGTTCCATCTCTTCCTGCAGAAAACAGACAGAACGTGTTTGTCCTGTTAGATGTCTCACCGCGATTAGGATGAAGTAGGTGCAGATTGCCGTCAGAGGTGCTGCACAGGAAAAAGCCAGCAAATGCTTCTGAACTGTGCTTTTCTCCAGACCTGCATGCATGAGAAATGAGACGAGGCCGAATGCAGCAGGGGCCTGGAAAAAAAAAAGTGAAGCAGGATGATGTCAGAGTTCGACCCAAATTTCAGATTACACAAACAAAATAGTTCTTGAGTCTGAGCTTCTCACTAACGTCTACATCGCTGCTTTTACAAACGAGTTTGTCTTTATAAATATTCCATCAGGGCTAAAAAATGTAGACTGAAAATCACAAGAAATAAAAGCAAAAGAAGATAAATTTCATCCTATGAAGGACAGAAAAGCTTTATCAAAGGCAGACATGAGTATGCCCAGTGCAGTATGTTCTGACTCTCACCAGCTCTCATTTAATAGAAATAAAAACCCTTGCATTTATTTACACAAATCCTGTATTCACAGGCCACTAGTTTTCTCTCAGTTCAAAAGACCTGACGCTCAATTCCTCAATTTAAAATGATGTATTTAAGTTCATTATAGGAGGATTTTGGATGGTGATTAAGGTCTTCTTACCTTGTGTAGAATTACAGCAAAGAAGACAATGACCTGAACTGACACTTGAGATGATGCAACAGCTGCACCTAGAGCCATACCATCAGCTACAAATACACAAAGACACACAAATACACACCTCATCAACCACCAAACTGGAAACATGTCTTTGTATTAAAAAAATACCCTCACGGATCACTTTAATAGGGAAACTGTACACCTGCTCTTTCTTTATTTTTGAGTCAAACATTTACATCAAAGCGAAACAATCAATAAAACCCTCCAGATACAGATCCTGAGCTTTGGGTATATTTCACATCACACCTCAGCTGTTGTCGTTTATCTGAAAGATTTGTCCGTTGTGCTTCCACCTGGAGGACTGGCTGGAAGAATCATCGTGTTTCTATTAAAGTGACTGGTGAGTGTAGATAATCACATAAAACAACATATATGCTGTAACTGAACATATGCATGGAGCAGAAATTAGAAATAAAGTAAGTGAACTCTATTGAGCTCCTTTTTTATCTACAGTATGTAGGAGATTAACACAAATGGAGATGTAATTAACAGGTTTTTCTACAAAGTGTGTGTTTTTTTTCTCTTCAGCTCAGATTTAAACATCAGTGTACAATTAGAACGAGGTTAATAAAAGTAAAGCAAAAACAGAAAAAGCTAAATTGAGTCATAGTAATAAGAAATTGTCCGATTTTGTAACTACTGCTGTGGCCGTTATCGTTTCTTCCTGTTACACAGAATCAGACCCAGACTGCAAACCCAACCCACTGCACACTCATCAGGAAGTGTGCTTTATTTTTGCCAAGTCTAATAAGGAAGTGAATATTTGTCAATACCTGCTGCGTGAATGAGGAGACCCAGAGTCGCAGTGGTGCTGCCGCTGTATCCGCTCGCACGTGAGACTAGAACGTGAGAGATTAAAGAAATGCTGTTTGAGATTGAAACAAACTGAACCTTCTGGAACCCCATTCTGATATTTCACAATACAACATATTTAAAACTAAGCATAAATACCATAATGTTACACTTTGGGTAATGATTCAGTGCTTTTAATTATTTTACAGGCTTAAAAACCATCTAATGATTAAATGCTCTGGTGTTATAGCACGAGCTTGTGCACAGTTACCATGTGCAGAGCAGTACTCAGCAATCTGATCCACCACAAACATCAGTGTGAACCCCAGGACCAGTGAAGCTCCAATGAAGACGTGCGGACGCAACCGTTTCTCTGAAGAAGGCTTGAGAGCAGAAATCGAATCCGAGTTGTTTCGCTCAGCTGTTGCATCCGAGCAAAACGAACCTGCAGGATGAAATGTGTGTAGAACATGAACAAATATTTAATATATAGAGATGTACAATTATTTCTCAAATGATCCTCTTTATGAGACAGTAGGAGCAACAATAACCCCTGGGATATAATGTTATCAATCAGTAGCAGTGTGGAACTTTTTATTTAGGTACGAACTCATGCCGAGTTTAAGACTGCGGTGTTGATTCATGAACAAAGTGTAGATGATGGACAGGGGATGGAAAAAGTTGTTTATTTCTTGGGGCTCAGTGCTCACAGGAGCAAGAGCATGAGAGGAGCACTTCCTGATGTTTTTACAGTTTGCGTTATAAACTAGGCTTCTGAGATACGATATAATCAGATGAAGGTATTCTGGCATTTTAATAAGTACAGTTAGATTTGATCTGGATCAGTGATTATGCTGTAAGTAATATGGATTACCTCTGGATGACCCCTCCAGTAGCTCCACCCCTTCCGGAATGATAATCGCGAGGGCGGTGCCACATAGAAGCCCCGCCCCAAACACAGTAATAAACTGCTGTTTCTGCTGTAGGATGTCGGTAAGTGTTTTAACAGTTAGGTTTTTTTTTCTTTTCCAAAAGTCATAAAAGGTACAAACAAATAGCATTCATTATATTTGTACTTTTAATTAATACAGATTTGTATAGTTTTATAAAGTACATGCAAATCCAAACATTCTATATAACATGAATATGTAAATAACTGTAAAACCTGCACATTTCTAAACTCCTTTAGAGTTTGTGATCAACCCAATTATAAAGTAATAAACTGTTAATATGGACTATAAACATTAAAGCAGAAATGATCAGTGGGTTAAATAAGTATTAGAGTATTAGAGTAAAGACAGACATGTTTTTCCATTTCTTTACAGAGGTGATAAAGATGACATGGTTTGTTATTACCTGGGAAAAGTTGACCAGTAATGGAATGAGTCCGAGCAGAAAACATCCCACAAACATCGCGAGAGAGATTAATAACACAGCCACGGCTCCGTCCATCGCCTTCACCGCTTCCTTCTCCTGAAGTTCACTGCAAGAACCTTTGATCACATTAAAATGTCTGAATCCTCACACACAGCTCCAGTGCGGACTGTGGAGCATGTTAGACATGAACTGTAAGCCCTCGTGATGTTGTCACGCACGTTCAAACTTTCCACGTTGCACTTTTTGTCAAAACTACAGTACTTTTAATACCAAAAACGCCATCTACTGGAGGAGTCAAGGAACTGCATCTATGACGCAGGGTTTCTAATGGCAAATCACGAGATTGCAGGAGGGAACCAAAGCAATACATCATAATAGTGTCAGTGACACCACTATTAATACTACTAACTCATAGCAATGATAACATTTTGATTCAACAGGGCTTACAGATCACATCTAACATGCTCCACAGTCCGCACTGGAGCTGTGTGTGAGGATTCAGACATTTTAATATGATCAAAGGTTCTTGCAGTGAACTTCAGGAGGAGGAAGTGAAGTTGAGCAGGTGATGTTTTTTTGGGAGCATCATTCAAACATTTTTGGAAGGGCCACGTTTTCAGGCAAAAGTCATCTCACTTTTTGGATTCACCACCAGAGAGATGCACTATAGTGAGAATAATTTATAAAATGTAAAAAAAGAAAAAAAGAAAAAACAACACTCAAATTTGAGCAGTCAAAGCTGATTTTATTGTTTTAAGGACATGGAAGGCTCTGAAGTAGACATTATAAAAAAGATTTCTGAGGAATAAGCTACAATAGAAAACTTTGCAACTGGTTTGCATTCCATAGCGGTCACAACAAAAGAGATGCGTAGTGTTCTTGATCAAAAAAACGTAATTGTACATATTTGAGCTGTACACGTGTCCCTAAATGCCACAGTTTAGTAGTGTTCATGAGAGCAGTGCAGTGCCGGTCTATATGCACACAAAAATGTTCCAACAACTCCACTTTAGTCAAATAGTGGTCTTCTGTTTCACAGAAAAACTGGAGGGAATGAAATAAATATCATCTCAGGAACAAAGAGAACCGTCGACAGAGATGTGTGCGTAAAGTGCAACCTCCGCAATTTGACCATCATCATCATCTTCTACAGGGTCCAACATCACCCAGAGGTAAGACAACAATCAGAGAACCTTAGGGGTTTTATTAACCCAAGGATTACAGTGTTTACTGTGTGATGGAAATGCTGCATCATCATGAGTGTTTAGTGTCACCATGATTCATGTTTAAAGTAACACAAGGAGCAGCTTCATTGCCATTGGAACATGAGTAGGAGCATCGCTGCTATTTATAAATTAGTGAGATTATATGATTTACATCATTTTTCATGTTGCCTGTACAGAAAAAATTATTGCATCACTTCTCCTTCTAATGTGCAGTCATAGGCTCACAAACTACTCACCATGGATCCATGATGAATGAAGAATATTACAAGCTGAACATTTGACAGAAAATCTATGTAAACAATTAAAACACAAACAAATATTCCAGTAGTACCAACCAGGACCTGCCCACATTGCATGCGATTTTACAGTGATACACGCTCACTCATGTTCTCATTATTGCTCCTTTACTTTCTTTCTATTAAGAAGGTTGGACACAGATGTCCACAAAAATGAAGACATGACGTATCTGCACGTCGAAGGATTCACTGTTGTGTCACAGGACAGTCGCATTCAATGGTGGAATGTGTTCATTGCTACATTGTTCAGAATTTTACGGCAGAAAAAAGATTTTGCGGTTCAACAAAAATAAATAAAATTGTAATTAATGGATCTGACAGTGTTGCGTCCATACGCTAGCAACAGAACAATTACATATACATTCAGTATCCTTTTTTAACAGAAGAATCCCATCCGCCAAAAAAAGGTCAAAAAGTCAAATACATAAAAACTTTCATGCTCAGACGTGCAAGGAAGTGACGACTTTATAAAGTCTGCCTTTGAGAACATCCACCAAAAATCAAGAGACCACAAGATCAAGGTACAATCAGGTAGTAAAGGCATCTATTATGAGTGTTATAACCCCACAGTCGGTTTTATAAAGTATTCAGTAAAACTCATTATGAATGAGCACATCTCTGCAAACTAGCCCTGATGATAATGAATAACCCGCGAGGTCTATCCAGTGATTCGCTGGACAGACGGTGCCGCTTCTGCATGGACACACAGGAGTGGTGAACATGGTAAAGAGAGAGATGAACGGAGCCAGGGCAGCTCCGGGTTTAGGTCAGCTTTAAAACACTGTATGAAAGCAAAGTACTTGGATCAGTTACAGCTGAAGCCACGAAGAACATCTGTAACGTCAACATTTTGGCTCGTCACTGCAAAACTCGTGCATGCTTTTTTTTTTTAGATAGAGAAAAAAAAACAGAACCTGCATTTCCTAAGACAGCCAGTTGGAGTGTATTCAGTTAAATACAAACCTTAGAGAACAGTTTATATTTATGAACACATGAGTCTACTGATTGAAAACGTTAGACTTGTAACACAAAACAGGTACATACTACATAAATACCGTGATCATCAGGATTTCTCCCAAAGCAAAACCCTCAAAATATTATCTATAAATGGATCTGCAATCACTATAGATTCCTCCATCCGAAGGAGATTTGGGTGATGGTGAGCCAGTCGTACATGATGTGAACAAACTAATGACTAGTGCCACGAGCCCCTGGGTGAACTTGATGAGTTATAAGTTAGTGTGTAGTAGCAGAAGTGGTTTCCTCCATGTCAAGTAAGAAAGGAAATAGTCGAGCCTTGTTAGTGTTTGCAAGCTGCCCTCCAAGCCCAAAGAAAGGAACATGTCCAAGTGTGACCCAATCCCCCGGTGTGGACAGAGTAAGGGTCCTGGAGCACAGCTTTATCCAATCTTAGTACACCGTGTTGTCTTTTGTTCTAATTGCAGTCTGTTTAGCTCTGTTTTTTAACCGGAGTGCGCCTCACTGGTGCACCTCGTTGTCAATGAGACTGTCCTCTCCTGACTGGAAATCCCCTTCATTGACAACAGAACCTGCAATGAGCTCATCATCTTGAAGTGAACCGCTCCCGGAACCTGTCTCGTCCAGGCTCTGCTCCTGCAGAACCTGCGCAATGTACATCTGCTGCAAGACAGAAAAAAACAAAACAAAAAAATATAAGCAAATGTCAAACAACTGCAGCTGGTTGGGAGAAGCTTGAAAGATTCTTTGGTGCTTTACAGCAACATAATCCCAATATATCCAAATGTGGCAAATCCTCAACGTTAAAGTTGCTTTTTATGAGCTATAATGAGACACAGCTTTGTGGAGGCATCCATATTTATTTCTCCACTTGGTTGGAAATGACATAATGACACCTTGCAAATTACCAGTCTTAATAAACCCAGATTATCTGCACAAATGTAGACCTATGCCACTGATTTGAATATGACAGATAAGTAGATAATTGTCAGGTCATCAATTATCATTTGTCAGTAATAAATAAAAGCCATCAGTCTTAAGCCTAATTGAATTTCTAATGTGTATTTTCACACACAATTATTTAATCTTTTACCTGGGTACTCATAGCAAGTATGTAACAGTTACGTATATTTAAGGAAAAACGACTCCACACTCAGTCATTGTATCTCACCGCAGATTTGGTGGGTGGGGAGGTTCCAGGCAGCTGTCCATTCTCTGCTGCATCCACGTCATGAGAGTCAACCTGTAGAGAATATGTGAAGCACAGGTTCACACAGAACAGTACGATACACATATACACTTCCAGGAACATGATTTATAAACTTACCTTGTAATTGTGTGCGCTCAGGTACTTAAAATGTCCGAAGACAACGTGAGATACGCAAACTATAATGGTGATGATCAGAACCACAAATGTAAACATTGAGGTGGCAGCAAGGAACCCTAAAGCAAGCAAAGAACAGGTGAAAAATACGCAAGAAATATGGATGTGTTTATTGATTATATTCAAATTATATTCAAACACATTAGAATAAAATTGTCAAATGAGAATACAAAGAAGTACAAAATATACACAATACGATGAATTTTGAACGATCTGTCTGCAGTCATTATTTATAAACGTGGTAACACCAGAATATTTTACCAGAGAAAACCAGATAATTTAATTAATTCGATTTCTACAATTTTCTCGTTTCCTAGAAGGTTGCTCACCTGTGCGTACAGTGGAGAAGAAGAGCAACCAAAAGAGGCACAGGATGGGTGCAGCCACCACCTGGTTCACAGCTCCAGAGTGGATCTTCTTATCCAGTTTGGACGGCAGGTAGGCATAGTACATATTATACCTGTCCACTAGGTGCTTTAATAACATGTACATCAAACCTACATTGAAGGCAGACAGAGACAAAGTTCAGGTCATTTTTAGAAACAACTTGGATATTTTTTTGCCTTTTTTGTTAATCCAAGTATCAAGTTTTATTCATTAGTCATCTTAAAAATATTATCTTAATGCAAAGGCGGAGACACGTTTTTTTCGACTTCTTCATTATACGACCTCAGTTCCTGGCATGAGCAACATGTCTGTACAGCTGCAATCAAGCCACAGTATTCGGCTTCAATGAACTTGAGGTTTGTGTTGCTCAGCGCTGATTCACAGCTACTTTCAGTTGAAACATGAGGCTACTAATCTTTATTCATACACACATTTATTGGTTTCTAACAATAGCTAGTTCTTCCATTTATTCCATGACTAGGTAATGGTGACTAAAATGCTTCCATCATATTTAATTAATTAATTTTTGTATATAATTTTTGTAATGTTAAAGACATTAAGTATACTTTATGGTGGAGAATGTAGTTAACATTACAGCTATTAGAAAAGATTACAAAATGATCCAATAGCTGAGTTTTCAACCCCCCAGACAATATTGTGATTTACTTCAGGATGTGGTATTGAGTTCTGCCATTAATTAATGATAAAAAATTAAACAGGGTGTTACTAAAACTCTGTAGACAAATGTTTAGGTGTATTTAAAGCAGCTCGTATTTTACCATATTTAACGGAACACAGTCTAAAAAGCTTACCGAAGGGAACGATGATCGGACAGGTGATGCTGTAAGTCATGACTACGGTGAAGACGTTCATCAGCCAGGCATACGCTGCGCCAAACTGGAACTCGTACGCTTGATGCTGCGTAGCAAATGTCACATTAATTTTGATCTAATGTCATTTACATAACTATGTAAATAATGCATTTACTATGGGCTTTGATTTAAAGTATCAAATATCTTTTCAATTTTATTCACTGTTCCATTCCAGTTATCTCGTTAATGATTCCATCTGTGCACGCGATCAGAAGGAATTACCTTTTTAACGTTGCGTCTCTCGGCTGCAGAGCGAGCCAGGCACAGGCGTATCATGTACATGAGCAGACCCGGAATGCGCAACAGATCCATGGCATTACCAATAAAGGCAGAGGCAATGACATAGTTAACAAAGAAAGCCCCGTTGTCTGGAAGAAATACACACCTGAAGCAATGAGAGAAAAGAAAATCAGTAAATTAATATGAACAGTCACAGTAAATCAGATCTATTTGAAGCTGTAAACGTGAGATATTACAAACTGCAAGTGGCACTGATGACAATATGATATTATAGCCCAAACATAATGCATAATAAAAAATAAACTGTGTTTTATTATAATTAATAGTCATAATTTATCAGTAATATTCTTATAAGGAATGTAATAGCCTGCTCATACAATCACAGAATACACTTACTCGAATCTCACTGTAGCGTTGGCCAGGAACATCTTGTCAAAGAGCCAGCGAAAAAACACATCCAAACTACATTAGGGAAAGAATTAAAGATGTTACTAGGTAATGAATAAAGCACATTAATTCATCTTTGAAAAAACTTTAAATACCAGCAGTAACCCAATTCAAAGTTTTATTTGTATATGACCTGAAAAATGTATTGAATACATGTAACTTTTCATAATACTGAAAGTATTAATAAAGTATTTAATTTAATACTGTAATGTTAACAGGTGTAAGATAGGTGGCCAGAAGCCTCCACATTGTATTTTTCTCCAATTAAAGAAGAACTTCCAGATATACCTGCTGAGGCCCAGAGATGGCAGTAGCAGGACCATAAAGATGAGGAAGGTGTAGCACTTGTGCATTGTGGTTCTGTTCTCCCCGGAACTGTTAACAAAACAAGTCCCAAAAACACCAGAGTATGAAAGAGGACCATAAGTGTATGTCCAACAAGTCAAGTCAAGTCAAGTCAAGTTTATTTCTATTGCGATTTCACAACAGACATTGTCTCAAAGCAGCTTTACAGAATTGAAAAGAAGAGTGAAGGTGAATGGTGTGCATTTATCCCTGATGAGCAGCCATTGTCAAGTGTCAACATGCACAGAACTCAAACTTTCCTGTGGCACCATTATGTGCTCTTCTAACACAGTGCTAGCTACTAAGTGACAGAAAGGAAGCAGAGAAGTGTGTGTGTGTGTGTGTGTGTGTGTGTGCGCGTGTGTACCGTGTCCAGTGTGCCTCAAAGAAAGCAGAGTAGTACACGATGGTGGGCAGCAGGGCCGAGAAGCTCCACAAGAGCAGAGTGGGGAAGAACTGGGTGATTATGGGATTCTGAAAATCCACACCAAAGCAGAACACAATGAAGGGGGGGACATGGTGATGAGGTGACATATCCATTCATTATTTTAAGATATCTAACAACTCTTTAAAAAGAATTCCTAAAACAACTAAATGACTGCATTTCTCTTTAAACTGTATATTATTTAATCAAACACAGCATGCATGTAAACGCGAGGGCATTCTCGTGTTACATGCAACACCCACTCACGTTCAGGTACTCCACTGGCTTTGTAACGTTAAACTTGTCCATGGTGGATATGATGATGGCGGGAGTGGTGAGAAAGAAGAGCAGAATGAAGAGAAAACAGTTGATGATTAAGCAGCGTAGCCACCAGTATGCACCACCTATGGATAAGTGCTCCCTGCAAAAGAAACGGCCATAGTATTATTTAACGTGTCCAAAAAACCTGTTGTTTTTTATTGGGGTGATTTATAATGGAGTAAAATCAGGCTGTTCTTCACAGAGGCTCTTACCAGTAGACGTTCTGTGGATCAGGAGCGTAGGAGACTGACCAGTTGTGTGTATGTAGGATGCTGCTGAACGGTGAGGATTTGGGCTCGCGGCGACACTGACAGCCATGAAACTTACACGCGTTAAAGTCCTTGAGAATCCTATAAAAGGAAAAATACAATACAAAAAGACCTAAGTGAAAAAAATTGGCAAGAATAAGAACAAATTTGGGAACTGCGCTTCCAGGCAAGATTTCCACAAGAGACAGTACATCACTTTAGCAGAAGGAACCATTTACAGCTGATATTATCACGTCTTGAGGACAGCAAATCAAAGAACGCATCAGTAAATACATCATCCCGCAGTACACTGAAATTCCAGTCTGTTAGGTATTTATGCGTAACTACAATACAGAGGGAACAGTTTTCACTGAATCTGCATCAGTTTCTCATAATATTTATGATAGAGACACACAAGAGTCTGTGAAGTTACCAATAAACTCCAAGCGAAACACGTTCACTGTACAATTCAGAAAACATAATGTCAAACCTACAGTGCAGTCATGGCTTCATTCTGGAAGGTGACGAAGGCCATGTCCAGTGGCTTAGTGCTGACCTTCTCTCTCTCCTTCTTATAATCCTCTCTCAGTTTGGCCTCCAGTTCAGTGTAGTAGTTAATTGCTTCCCTCTGCACAACACCATGACACATTAGATTTACTTTTCATTAATGTCAAAAATGCATACACGTGGTCGAGCATTGGTCAGTCACATCCATTAAAAAGTGCACATTATTACATAGTGTTTTATATTATTGACATAATGGTACACACAGAAATAATGAAAAGCAGATGAGTAACAGATGATAAAAGAGAGATTTCACAGAGGCAAGTGGGGAAGTGGGAAAGTGTAAGGAACTAAAAAAGTCCAAAGTAATCATTATGAGCTTATCCAACATGTTTAGTCCTTCACATAGTGTTATAGTAGTACTAGAGCTTTAATAGAGTCACGAAAAACAATACGAGGCAAGTGAGAGACAATGCAAATAAGAAAATAGTCATCCACCCACTCTTGACTATATTGGCACAAGCCTTTACGCTATTTACCAGCCACACAATGCTGTCATCTCTAACATGATCACAGCTCGGTATTATTTGTTTAGAGCATCTGAAAGTTTTTCCCCTCTAGAGTTCTCTATTTCATTCTACTTTTCCAAAACATGTCACTGCTGCCTGTGTATTCAGTCTCGTCTTCAAAAAGTGGTTGTTTACAATAGACTTTTATCAGGGGAAATACAGTCAGGTTTTTTCTGCCCATTTTATATACTTCCAGTAGTAATGTAGATTTTAATAAAATGTCAACATCTAGGGCAATCTTCATGGCAAAAACAGTTATAAAGGTGAACAAGTGTGACACTGCTACAACAAAACACATACAATACAAACTGAAGTCAAACCGAAATAAGAACAACACAGCAGTGGAGATTTTTATTAAACCTTTTACCTTTACGTATAATTTTCCTCTGGTGATATATTTTACTAAACATGTCCTTGAGTGAGTACATTTACAGACAATGTCTTTTGACTTTGTACCAATAAATATGCAATTTAACATGCAACAAACATGCAAATTAAATGGCTGGGGGAAAGTGCTTTAGACAAAAAAAGCATTTAAAAAAAATAGCATTAGGACTTGCAAATCCTGTTTGCTAATTACAGCATTGAGATGTCTAGAGGAAACAGCAGCTAGCCTTTTAACTAGAATGTGGTTTCATTTTAGTTTGTGTCTCATGGAACACAGTCAGTTACCTGAATGGTACTGAGAATTCCTTTGATGGAATCGCAATATAAACAAACATTAGTTGGTTCATGCAAATACGTTCTTTTCCAAAACCCAGTACTGAGTTGTTTAGCAGTATGCTATGCTTGAAAACACTGAAATATCATTTTTCTCCACAGATCCAGTTGCTTGGTTGATTGAAAAGTAGCACTCCAACGTCCTGCTACACCGTTTCAACTGATTACATAAATCTTCCCAATCAATGGTAACAGCTTGTATGACACCCAGTACAATCTGCTCAAAAACATTTTTTTGCAGACCTCTATTTATATTTATGTAACCAGTTCCATTTATTTCATTCACTAAAATACTTATTGTCCTAAAGTAGTCTCACCTGCTCACAGCCCTTTATGATGCAGCAGCAGAGGTGGCCACATGGTTTGGGGTTGATCATAGTGTGTATGTGTTCCTTGTTAAATAAGTCAGTGTAGAACTTCCTGCTGCGTTCCGTCTTCTTTCTGTGGAGAGAGGCTCAGTGATCACCACTCACTAATCTACCTAGCATGCTAGTATGCTTTTAGCCGTTAAACGGAATTGAGTTGCACATGGTTAATGCTCACCTTTCAGAGTCCAGAGCCATGAGTTTGGCCACATCATAACAAATGCGAGCTTCAAGCACAATACAGTTTTCATACGCTTGCCTGTGTGTGAAGTGAAGACAGAAAGGGGGAAAAGAGCAGAAAAGAGACTTTAATTAGTGACAAATGGAAATTTGGATCTGCAAAATCCCACCCACCAGCCAGCTTTCCACATTATAGCACTGCTACCATCTGGGCATGTTTGCAATTGCAAGCCATTGAAGCAAACACTCCATGCTGTCCATTTGGACATAGGACTGCTGATCACACTCGGAGGAAAGAACTATCTACCCTCTTCCACATACTACACAACCTCAGTAAGGTAAATGTTGATGTGGTAATCAGAGTAAGTCCTCCCTCCTACACCAAAAACATGCACAGTCTTTATATATCAATTTATAACTCTGATACCATTTTATAGCTAATGAGTAACTGATAATCTGGGAATCACTGCTACTGAACCGCTATAATAATATGACATGTAAGTGATAAATATTGCGTTAATGAACTTACTCAAAGTGCAGCTTAATCTGACTTTCTTCTGCATATCTGTTAATGCCATGAATAAATAAAGTGCGTTTCACCTGTAAAAGGCAAGAAAAAGGTCTAAAAACTCTTTTAAAATTCGTTATGAATTATAAAGTACTAGTTTGGAATGTAAAGGCGCAGTAGTGCTGCAGCTTTCTCACCAAATCATCCTCCTTGTAGTGCATCTTGGAGGTGTGTCGCCTCATGCTGTAGACTGTAAATAACAGGTAAAGGAATGCAAAGATAGTGTGCAGCCATAGCAAGTTGTTCCTGTGTTAACAAAAAGAGGACACAATTCGTACATCAAATGTAATCAGAGACTATTATCATACGCAAATAATTCATATGAACGAAAGGGAACAAAACAGGATTTCTACCCGGAGTTTAAGTTGGCTATTGTTGTTCTTCCAAAACTGTATGCATTATGATCTGTAAAGCACAAGGAAAAGCAATAATGAACACTGGATCAGATCACAGAAATCTGGTTAATCTGATCATTAAATTCCCATGGCCTCAATAAAATATCTGAAACACTGACCAGAAAAGATGGTTGCTGTTTGGACAAAAGACATGATCAGAATCAGAATTATGGACTTAAATTAACCTTCCTGTGCAGTGATGACTCACCCAGAAGGTCTCCTGAGAAGTTGACTGGCAGGATAATCCCCACTGACAGCACGCCCACCACCACCAGCAGACCTATGATGTGGCGTTGGAATGAGAGGTAGTGCACTGCATCCTCACCACATTTCTCCCTGATCTCATCATCTCTGAGGGAAAAAAAAAAGTATGCAGGGCCGTATTAAAATGTGCACAGGTATACTTATCACACAAACAATATTTCAAAAAGCTTTCATACACAGTCCACTTATCTCATCCTTCCAGAACACTCAATGACTCAATCAAGAGCTCAGTAAAAGTACAGAGAACTCACTTGATCCTGAAGATGGCTGTTAGCCAAGAACAGAAACCCTGCAAGGAAGAAACAGAACACATTTGTAGAATGAGTGTGTACACAGCATTACTTTTTAGTGTGTGGTGTTGCTATGAGTGTAAGAGTATTCTGTATAGTATGTATGTGCTGCTATAAATGATTGTAAGCCTCAAGATACAAAGCCAACTAACTGTATAAAAGTATATTATTCATTAAAGTATTCTTTATTAGTTTCTTTTGGTCACGGTTGCAAAGCTGCACCCTTGAAGTACACACTATATCACACATTGTGGTTTGCTCCCTGCAGAAAAATGGGAAAGGGAAAGTCAAACAGACCGCTGTGAGAATAAGCCGAGCGAACCTTTACAAAATACGTAGGTGTGTATTTAAGGCTTGGCCAGGGAGTGACATGCGAGAGGTGTGCAGTCTTTATGTAACTTGTGTTTTAGCTTAATGTTGTTTTGTTGTTTGTTGTTTAGTGTAGCACCAGGGTTCTGGAGAAATGTTGTCTCATTTTTACTGTGTACTGTGTACCACTGTGTATAGTAGAAATGACAATAAAAGCCTCTTGACTTGACTTGAAAAAGCTGTATGCTGGGAAAGCGTTGGGTAAACTCGACCAAGCCGATTGTAAATAAGACACTTACGCTGTCTCTTTGGTCAAAGTCGATGGAACTGGAAACCGAAGTCAATCGTTCGTAACGGGAATCGACCGGCGTCTGCAATGCCGAGGCCACGCTGTGCACAAACACAAACCAGTTTACTGCGTGTGATTTGCATAGATGATAATCTTCGAATCGTGTTTCAGTCTGAAAAAATGCTAGAGAGGCAGCGTACTGGTGGTTATAAAGACTGGTAGTCTATACAATGCATACCATTATTACCTGTGTTAACTTTTTACCCATGTGTAATCTGTTCACCTGAGAATCTGAGCATACCTGCTGGGCCAGACTTGTGCAAGGCTTTTTTTTAGTCACATGTCACATAGCTAGTATGCTAGCCTCTAACTTTTTTTTTCCCTGGGTGTACATATAGTTTAGGATCAACTTCAAACATAAAGGACAGATTTCACTGGGAGAAAGGGACATGCAGATGAAACAGGAGATTTTAGTGATGGTTAGAGACATAAAGAATGAGAGAAATCACCACTGTTCAGCAAATAACAGTGCACTGCTATAACAAATGTTAGAGAGAGAGAGAGAAAGAGAGAGACAATGGTGGACCATATGTACAAATTCAGAACCATCCAGGTAGCTTTGCTGATAAATAAACCAATCACATGTTTAGCTAGCTCTACACTATAAACAGTTTCATTTTTTTTTAGCTAATAAAACAGAGCTTTACCTCTCCCTGCAAGCAGCCTGACTCTGAGAGGCATTCGGTGCATTTGCCAAGTCCACAAAACGCATGCTGGGCATCAAATAAACAATACATGTATCACTGATTAATCCATGACTAGATTTAAAAGAAAAGAAAATCCCTCCACCGGCAGGAAAAATGTACAGGAACAACAGGAACTTATGTTCTAGTGTAATTGGAAAAACATGTACAGAGTAATGTTAAAAGAAATTCACACCAACCCAGATGAAGAGAGAAAAAGAGAAAGGGATAGCTTAATTAGATGTTTGAGAGAACGAGAACTGCAAAGAAATAATGTACGTAAAATCAGGACATACTATTCTCTCTCGTCCAGACGCCGGTATCGCTGATCCTGCCTTTAAAAGTAATAAAGAAGAAGAAAGAAAAAAAAAATGAGTGTGATGGGATAATGAGATGACAGAATCCCTGAGGAAAGAGAGAGAGAGAGAGAGAGAGAGAGAGACTGGTGCTGGTGAATACTTTCTCCGCTGGTGAACAGGAGTTTGGTTCATGCTAGAACCAACATAGGAACCTTCTGACATTAAGGACTGCAATAAATAAATTTGAAGAATACAGAAGATGTGCAGTACAAAACTGAAGCTGCACAGCAGCTGCTTATCAGGGCACTTGATGAAGAGAATAGGACTACTTTAAAAAGGAATAGAATACATTAGATACATTAGATCATTATGGCTTTACTTTTCTCACCTGTCTGCATCCGAGACCAGCGCCAGGCGCCCATAATCCCACGCTACTTTCCTCAGGAAAGAAAACACAAAAAGCAGCCCCTAGATAAACACACACACACACACACACACACACAGATAATCATATTAGAGTTACTTGAATAAAAGATAGTCAAAACTTAAGATTAACTGTAAACTTTCCAAGTGTGCCTTAGCATACAAGGAATTTGTTGAAGGCTCCACCTACAGGCACTGTACAGCACTGCAGCATTCAACAACACAGACTAATACAGACATGAGTACACATAACACAGCTAAATGACCAAGCATAGAAGACTGTACTTAATTGCCATGACAGAAAATGGCACAATGTTTCAAATGTAGGAAGCAAACAGCAGTTCAAAATGTAAAATGGTTTCATCTGCTCTGTGACATACTGCATCCATTTTTACAAATAGATCCTCTTTTACTTAAAAAGGAAAACAGTTGCAATTGAGGGTTAAGTTATGCACAAGACTAATATATATGATGCACAGTGTGTGTGTGTGTGGGTGTGTGTGTGTGTGTGTGTGTATATAAGAGAGAGAGAGAACGAGAGAGAGAGAGACCCTGCCAAGTTTTCCTCAAGTGAAGAAGGGAGAATTCTCAGCAGCTCAGTGAAAAGTCTCAATAACTGCACCATATACAAAACTCGCCACACTGCTATCAACTACAGAGCCGAAACAAGTTAGTTCACTTTTACCAGTTAGATGCAAATGTTCCTTCAGCTGTCTCTTGGATTTATGTAGACAAGAAAAAGCCACAACTTGTCATGTTTCCTAGAAACCACAAAGCGCAAAACAATCGAGGCTTTTGAAAAAAGCAGCCTATTTCTTTCTGATTTACCGTGGGAAAGTATGGAAAATGTATATAGTATGTGTAGAATAAACAATAAGTTGTACAGTATAAATGCAGAACTCTGTGGTCATAAATGGTCTCTATATGCTCTTTAAGAGAGGGGAATACTCTGTCTCCCCTCTCACTGTGAGCTCAACACTGTGAGCTCGTGGATGTGGAAGAGGGCAGATAGTGCTTTTCCGCTGTGTGTATTGTGCTAAAATCAGCAGCTCTTTGAAAAAAATGTGATCAGCTGCCTTTAGAGGAAAAAACCCTGACTAAATACATGTACAAAAAATAATAGGCATTAGGACATTCTAGACAAAGCCATGAAGTACCAGGAAGAACATGAAGTCGAGGGCGAGGACGGTGGGAACTCCTCCGAACGGAAGTCCCTGCAGCACAGTGCTGCGGATTCTCGCTGTATAGCACCAGTCCTTGGAGGCGTTGATAAACTGCGAGCAGTTTCCCGAGCCTGAGCAGGCCTGACTCTCGCATAGTGCAACCATCATCAGCACAAACAGCACCAGCATCTTGCAAAAGTCAAGCCTTTACCACAGCTGCATTCTGAATCTGGACACAAACACACACACACACACACACACACACAAAACATATAGGTTACACATGGAAATAAAGAAAGTACAAAAATATTTGTATTTATTGTAATTTCAAGCAATAAATAAAAGTTAATTGAAACGCTAGAATTTTAAAACAGCTCTAATTACATAATAATTCAGCAAAATAAAAACAAAGCCCAAGAGCGTATGGTATGCATAAGACAGGAAAGACTGGTTTCGACGTAACATGATTCTGTGCAACCAGAGAAATGCAACAAGTAGCTCAGATCCAGGAATAGAATGACTGCCTAGTAAACATACTAGTCAGTCTCTCAGCTCATGCTGGAGCATTCCCTTACAGTGTTCTGATTCCAACAAACATCCCACTCAGTATCGAGACACTGTAAGTCTCAGGTGTGACTCAGAGATTACGTAATGGCAACTTAGGAAAACAAAATAAAAGGCAGCTGAGAAACGTTCTCTGATGTTGAAATGTGTATGATCTGAAAAAAGAACAGCCTCAGACAATTCTCTCTCTCTCTCCATCTCACACACACACTGAGCACTCTGTGACATCAGCCAAGAAGAAGGCTCAACAATAGACAAACGGAGGTCAGTCAGTTCAGTCTGTCTTTCCCTCACCACCAGTATATGTGTGAAACTCCCACTTTTACTGATGCGTTCATTTGCATCTGAATTTATAACTTGATAAGTCAGATATTATCACTTATAATTGTAGGAATGGAAATCTGAGCAGCTGTATGAATAAGCACTAAGTAAATGCACAAATGCATATGCTTTAATACATAATAAAAAAGCTGTTGTGCTGTGAACAGAAGAATCTTACAGGATGGACCTTGAAATAATGTAGGTAAGAGTTCGTTACACACTATGAATAATAAGTGCATTCTAAAAACATGTGCGTGAGCACTTTTTCTTTTTTATAATGTTTTGTGTAACATCAATGGGGTGTGTTTCTGTTGGTAGCAGCTCAAGAACATTTGTCTGTAGGTACACAAGGCCGAGGTAATTACAGCATGACTGTATATTTATTTTAGTTTTTTCAGATCACAAGCGCACGATTTTTTAAAATCTGTATTATTCAGCTACGGTTATGTAAAATAGGTCCTGGACCCTGAGTTTTAAGCCTTACTATAGTAAACAGTTACAAAGTCTATTAAAAAAAAGCTCATGGACATTAAAAAGCACATTAACATATTGCTCATGTTCCAGGCTGAACTGCTGCTACTTATAAAAAATAATGTCCATCTTCTGACCAATCAGATCCAAGCACTGAGCTGTAATGATGCTCATAATCACTCATCAGTTATTCCACTTAAAGCTTAGCAGTATAGAAGTACCCGAGGTTTCATAGAAAAATAAATCAGGGTTGAGTCAATAAAATATCATGAATCAGTGGTCACGCAGGTGTTTAATGGTCATGTTATAGCTATGGATTGGCTGATGGTAGATCATTGTGTCATCACTGCTCCTACTACTGTCTGGCATCCTCCCAAAACATCCACCATTATTAAGATAATACTGATAATAAAGTACAAACAGTAGGAAATACTAGCAGTTCTTCAGAGGGGCTAAAGGTGAGCTGAGAGAACGATCTAGTGTTACTAAATGGATCCTATTACATGGAACCATGGTACACATAAATTAGTGATGCGATACTATTTGCTTATTTGAAGACACTCAATAATGGAAAAAGTTGGCAATGGAAATGTTCATAAAAAGAGTACTGTATGTGTTCAAGCCTGGTTTATAGAGCTTCAGTAAAATGTATTAAACAAGTTTCTGGAGAATTTGCTCTTTAGTTCTAACTGGATTAGATAAGATTTTAGGACGTGTGTATGTGCGCGTGTTAAAGTGATGGGGGTCTATTCTAATTCTGATCAATTCAAGGGTAAGTGATCTGTTATGGCTACACAGGTTGTGTGTGATTGTTAGCAGGTCATGAATGTGGGTTATACCTGTATTAGCAACTCAATAACATTACAGAATTTCACAAAATCACCTGGAACCATAACTTCTCCAAATATCTTCTATTGTTATACTGTATTGTTCTCCATTTTAAAACCAGTTTTGTTTTCTACAGACCAATAGAAAAGAACAAATGGTATCATAATACAAATATTAACCAATTGGATTTGATTTTTCTCTCTCTTTCAGGATATTTTATAAACCTGTTTCAGTCATGTGACTTTTTCTCTCCGTGATGGCATTTATGACAATAACTATAACCATAGGCAGGAAAGCGATGGCAGAGAATTAAAAAACACAAGACGTTATACCTAAAAAAACGTTGGTTTGATCAACACACAGTAAAGTCCAGAGAAATTTACAGTGAAGGAAAACAAGTGTCAACATTTTTGTTATTTAATATACTGCCAGTGCTTTTGTCGCATTAGAATTCACACACACAGGCCTTTTTATTTGTAAATATGAACAAAAAGCAGGCATTTAAAAGCATAAATAGTTCGAAAATAGTTATTTGCCTAAATAGAAATATAGCGGAATAGATTTTAACTGAGAAAAAAACCCTCATGTGTTCGCTTGTGATGTTTTACATTGTGTGATTAATGTTTAGAGTGTAAACAATTTATGTAGTTCAACCTGACAACCATGCTCGACAGAACACTAATGGTGTAAATACACTATATACACAAACGTTTGTGGACACCTGGGCATAAGATTCGGTTGTGCTTTTTGAACATCCCATTCCACATTTACAGTAGTTCCTACTTGTACTTGATTCTCCCCTAATATGAGTGGGAAAGAACTACATATCAGGTTGCCTAATACTTTTATTATAACCTTTTTTGTGGACTATACTATATAATAAAAGTATTAAGACACCTTTTATTTCCAGACATATTCTGGCCAGATATTTTCAGCCATATATGTATCTAGTCCATACAGTATAGCTCAACAGTGAGCACGTAAGACCCCGGTGACCCGGTACTAATTGTATCATAATAAATGCAGCTGCATAAATTGCAGTATAAAATAGTTTAATCTTTGCGTTTTGGTGAAGATTTATGTCCTATACTTATTCTAGGCTGCACAGCACCACTCCACTGACATACATATTATTTGCTATTAAGCCGACTGAACTTCTTATATACGGACTGCGAAACTTAAACTTCTCAACTAATACAAAAGGATACATACATCCAAAACGTTTACCGGCCTAAAGGAAAGCGAAAATGAAATGATAGTCTAGTCTCATTGATAAGATTACGAGTTGCTGGACTCAAGGCTGAATTTGTTGGTTTATATTTAACCTTGCTTAAAAGTCTCTAGTCCAAAAGACCTGTTCTGTGTGTTAGCAGCAGGAGAAGCTGATGCAGCAAAACTATACCCCGATATCTCAATATGTTTCAATATACTGAAATGGTATAAAGGTTGGAGCACAAAAACGCCAACTTTCCAATATTTAGTGAAATATTTCAAGTATTTAACAAGGAAAATGAAACATTGGTGTAGAGATATATATACACACACACTTCCAGCGTCCTTTATAATTACTGGCACTGTTTAAAAAACTGAGCAAATATCAATCCACATAAAGGATAAGAGAGAGCTAAAAGATTCTGGTACGTTCTGTTTAAGGGTGTATTATCACCCACACCCTGTACTACTGTGAAGACATGGAGGAGTTGTAAGAGCTTGCTTTGCTGCCTCGGGGTGTTGGGAACTTGAAAAACACTGAGAGAACAATGTAGTGCCGTTCTGACAGCAGAATTTAAAGTGTCTCCCGCTGTAACGAGACAGTTCAGGAAACACATGACCTTGTTCCTATTGAAGTTCTCTAACACGATCTGAAAAAGGGGCTTTCAGCTAAATATCCTGAGCGTAAAAACAACCCAAAGATTTTTCAGCATGACCATTAGGAAAGTTGAGTCAGCTGACTCTCACTGCTGAATCACGCTCGTCCAATCTGTATGTACGTATATATTATTCAGTTCAAATCTCAAGAGTTACGTGTCTTACAATGAAATGATGAATCTAATACTTTTCTTTTTTTTTTTTAAAGGGCGATGATAATTATAGTCTTTTGGAACTTTTTATAAAGAAACAGTGAAAGTGTCTGCCATGTAAACATTACACTTAGACTAGTAAAAAGATTTGAAAATGAACGATATGCATTTTTCTGCAACAACTATGAGTTTATGTGATTGTCCCTGTCACCAAAGAGCTTCAGACTGCTAATATTATTACATTCTTTCCTGTTCCTCCAGCAGAAATCTTCATCAGTTCTGGTTTATCTTGAAGGTTTATCAAGAGCAGGTAAAAATAAACATTGCATAAACCTATTAATGTACATAAGCAGGGCAACTCAGCGATGAGTCAATGCTAACAGTGGTGCTGATGGGCTACTCCTCATCATCCCACATCCGTCATATGTACTAAACTCCAAAAAAATAAAGAACTGAAGCTGATTTACGGAAAAACAGTCGAGTTTTTGGAACCAAATACGTCATCAGCAATCAGATAATGTTGCTTTTATTCCTGATACAGTGGACTGATCAATGACACACAACATGAGCCGAATTTCTAATTTCTTAAGTTCTTCACATCTCAGACCAAGCCCATGTTAATTACATAACAAAATATTTTAATGTCACTAGTCTGATGCCACACTTAAGAGTAAAACATTCAACAAACTGTGTATCAAAAGATAGCAGAATGAACAATGATGGATAGAATTGATCATGTAGATAATCATCAATTCGTGCTTTATTGAGGATGTGGGATTCTGTCGCTTATTTCATCTGGAGCCGGTTGCCCTTCCTCTGGTTTATCAAACAGTTTCCGCCTACATAGATCACTTTGTGAAGAATGACATAACCTCGTTGAACTGTACATACAATTTATGCAGTTAGTCCAACATCCACTTCTGTGACGAAGCTTTATTCCTGCCTGCGACACAATAATTTGTCTAAAGTATTTTACAATGATATTAAATGTATGTTGGTTTTAATCGAGGAACGTAATTGTTTTAACATGAAGTATTTAATGCCTTTAAAGACCGCTGATCTCTACACCAGTAGTAAAACTATTCTTTAACTAAAGCCAATGTGAAAATATTTATACTTATAAATTTAGCTTGAATATACACTATATGGACAAAAGTATTGGCACACCTGACTCTTTCAGCCGTTTGTGATTCTTCCTCTAAACTGTTACAACAAAGTTGGAGATACACAAATGTAAAGGACGTCTCTGAAAGCAGTAGTATGACATTTTGCCTTCACTACAACTAAGAGATCCAAACCTGTTCCAGCATGACACGGGTTGGAGTGGAAGATCTCCTGCTATAGAGCTCTGATCTCCCTATTGAACAGCTTTGGGTTGAATGTGAACACTGAGTGCACCCCAGGCCTGTGAGCGATACGAGTCATATGGTCGAGGGTCCAGGGGTTCTGTGTGCCTGGTGATGTTAGTGTGTGTCAGGGTTTACTCTGTTTACTCTTTGACCTCTGTTAAGCGTATTTTACTTGTATTGATATTGATTAATTGGCTCACCGTTTGTCTGTTTTTTTATCTGAACACTGCTCTGTTGGAACCCTTTACAAGAGATAAATAAACAGCAAAATCATTTTGCTTCACAAACGGATGAATCATCTGGAGCAAAGTGCAAAAAACATTGGTTATTTTCCAAGTTATTTTCATTACGCTAAAATGTAATGCCCTTTTAAGCAGAAATTGATTCAAATATGTTATAGTTCCTTAAATAAGTTGGAAAAACATGGAATTAAAGATGTATGATGAATTAAGGTATAATGATTAAAGCTGCCACTCGAATTGTTGATCATATTACAAAGAATCTTACACCACTTGATTTGTCTCCTGTATCTTACAGAGTTTTTATCATCATTCTGAATATTTTCTCTCTCCCTCTTCATCAGTATGACTTTCAGGTTTGCTCCAAGATCATGAGAAATGCTCTCTCTCTCGGACTATAAAGCGCACCAAAATTTTAATTTTTTTTTTATTTTAGACACATAAGTCGCACCAGTCTATAAGCCTCACTACACTGAAACTAATGAACTTTACACAGGCTTTAACAACAGACACGTTACACACGGTGTAACGGGTGAAATATGTTGCCCTTCTATTAGGAGCATAGCGGTATTTTGGGAAAAGCCTGGCACTGCATTTTTCCGCTATTACTGCATGTGTGCAAGACCGAGGAATATGTCCTTATTATTTTCTGATGCTCATTTCTAAGTTTCTTTGACAAACCCGTAACGCTGTTGCCAAGAATAATAAAAAAGCACAAGTTTTGGAAACCTGTCTGTGCTTATATGATTTCTGTTGTAACTGGAGTTAGTGAGCTCTCCCTTCACCCAGACTCAACACGTTACAACGGCAACAGTAGCCGACCAAGAAAGTCATTGTTCACTGTCTTCCTCCTTCCTTTCACAACTATTTCTCTCGGGAGTTTATCTTTTGGCATCGTCGTGCGTTTAAAAAAAAAACGTTTTTTCTCCCAATGCCGTGCAGCTCAGAACACAGGTGAGGTGCGTTTTTTCGTTTCCGTTTGGAAATGTCATTGGTCTAATGTTATGTCGCTCAGTTTTTTGGCTTGAAGTTTGTGAAACCAGGGAAAAACCCAGGAAAAATCCATAAATAAGCCGCTTCGTTGTTTAAGCCACGGGGTTCAAAACGTGGGAAAAAAGTAGCGGCTTATAGTCCGGAAAATACGGTAACTAGTTTAAAATTATTGATAGTACATTATTTATCTTCATAAATTGCATAATTACTGTATAACAATAATTTTAATAACAATAATATTTACTCCCTTTAAATTCTATTATAAATGATATATAAATTCTAACATTAAATATGTTCTGCATTATACACTAGCAGTCTCTTTTCACTGTGTTGTGCAGAAAGCAAATTCAAAACCAGTCATTAGCGAGCATCCCTTTAAACAAGAGTGGCTTAGGAGTAATTCCTGCCATTACTTTTGGCTTTACGTTGAATAAATTCAGTGGTTGTGGTGTTTTAGGGGATTATTGTCTTAAAGGGCCATCAGAGGCAACTTTAAAGCCCTTGGCACGAAGATATAACGGAAACTAATGTTTTGTTACAAAGAGTGTCATTAAATAATGATTAAATAATATATAAAAAAATAAAAAACAGACAACTAATTACAATTTTAAAGATAACTAAAAGCTACAAAATGTCTTAGTTTCAGAAGTACACTGTTTTTATCAGCATCATAAAAATCTCACACTAGAACTTCCCTCATCCAACCATAAAAATGCTCGCGTGATCAACATAGTGCAGCACATCAACAATAACTTCCTCCTGACTTCAGCGAGAGGCTAATTAACATGTTCATGATCGGAACAATGTCATATTTTTCCTTTTATAATTTTATACATGACTGTGTTGATGGAAATATC
This sequence comes from Silurus meridionalis, assembly GCF_014805685.1. NCBI lineage: Eukaryota > Metazoa > Chordata > Actinopteri > Siluriformes > Siluridae > Silurus > Silurus meridionalis. The sequence continues at coordinate 34,220,374 of NC_060885.1, read as the reverse complement.
CATTATACAAAATACAGCTTTTCTTTTTGTACAGATCAGCAGTACAGAGCAGAGACACGTGCTGTGTAAATCAAACGCTGTTACACAACAAACAAAGAGTTATTAGCGGTCACCAAGCTCATAAATTAAAACCAAGCTGTTCCCTGATACTGTCATCAGTCATCTGGCAGTTCTCCTTCAACAGGAGCTTCATCTCCACTGAGAAGTCACTCTAATAAAAATACAAGCTCCCATGCAGGCCTTATTTCACTTGCTCCCTCGTCACATGAGGACATCAAGACTTAAGCGATGGAGAGAATAAGTGATTTTGCTGATGAGCAGATGCTATAGAAGGTCCACACAAGCCACTTCAGGATTTTGTACCATTGATGCCTCGACCTCATGGTGTTGGATCATTTATCTACAATGCTGTTAGGGTTTTTTGTTTTTTTTCTCTAAGATACGATGTAATAAATAGTCAATATAAAGTTAATTCAGCTTTATGTTGTTACACTGAACAGAATATAACGTGATGTGATTTTATGATTCAGCGCATCCATGTGATACACAGGGTTTTACTGCTTCAGTGAATCATCTTCAGCATCACTCAGTCAATAGTGATCTCCAGTTACTACACATTTATTTTATTTAGAAGCTCGCTGCTCATCTTCTTGCATAAACAAGATCTTTTCCAAACCCAATAGTCATGTGTGTACACGCCATCACTTGATGATCTTCTGTATTACTATTTAAGCCTAATCTTTATTACTGCACGTTACTTTTGAAGTAACCATAAACATGAGATGAATCAAGGCAAAATAAGTGCTTTGCTTGAACAACATCTACTGCCAAAACCTGGACTGAACTGCCGACCTGCAGACCTGCACCTTCCTCAAACAGGACAGAATCATTTTATAGTCAGCTGTGATGAGTATTTAGAACTGGTTTAGGATCTCAGACATGGGTCAGAACTTCAGTGCTAGCTCAGGTTTTGAGGACTAGTTCCATCTTAGGACTGGCTCAGGATTTCAGACATGGTTTTAAGACTGCCTACGGATTTCAGGACCGGCTGCAGGACTGCTTCGGAATTTCATGACACTGTTTCAATAACACTTTTTCTGAATTTTAAGATAATGTCCTATTTAACCCTGGTGCTTTTCAGAACTGCCTCAGTATTTTAGAACCGGCTTCAAGACTGCCTCAGGATTTAAAGACTGCCTTTGAGACTGACTCAGGATTTCAAGCAGGTGTTTGTCTGGATATTATGACTGTGTCCTAATTCACCCTGGTGCTTTCCAGAAGGTGAGATGTGCTCTGATGGTATGACACTCACCTGTAGCTGATGAGATTAATTAGTGTGATCTGTTCCTGGGCTTTGAAATACGACCCGACGTGTCATAAACACAAGCGCTACTCTGTTCGCCTTCAACGCGAAAGTTACAATATTTAACACCTTTTGTCGCATCGCCGTCGTCATGGTAACGTCGAAAACACGGAACACAAACCCGTGTGACGACAGAAAGATAATACAGAAAAAACGCGTTCCTTTGCTGAGGTTTTTGGGAAGGTCAGAGCACTTCCTTACTCATCCCCTCATCCATTCCTTCTCAGACCCACCTGCGATCATCTACACCAGTCTGCCGGCTAAGTAGCTAGCATACTGATCAGCTGTAGGGCTTTTAGTCAGTAGAAAGACACACAATAATTGCACAATAATTGTTCATTAAAACTGTATTCCACACCTTTTTTTTTTTTTTTTTTTTTACTGTAGACCACCACCAGGATCCGGACACCGGCTCGGGAATCACTCACCTCAGTGTGCTGATGGAAGCCAGTCACAGAGTTAGCAGCGATGCTAACACTCCGGGAATGAGCCGGGAGTCTGTGGGATCCTTCAGGTCAGTGAGGGACCAGGACGCGTCTCAGTAACAGGACACACGATCAAAAGCACCACAGACCTGCCGGAGAAGCGGTGATGTTATCCATCTCCGAGATGAGCCTCATAATACATGTAGATTAGAACTGTATGAAGAAACACTCTCCTGAGGTGAAGTTGCGTCAAGCTAACAGGATAGAAGGGCGGCCGGTGATGAGTTGCCAGATCTCTGCGGAAAATCCACCCACAGAACACACCCAAGAGCAACACGAGTGCCTCAGGACTTGTTCAGGGTTAGTTCAGGATTTCAGAACTAGTCTAGGATTGCAGGACTTGTTCAGGATTAGTCAGGATTAGTTCAAGATTTCAGAACTAGTTTAGGGTTAGTTCAGGATTAATTCAGGATTTCAGAACTAGTTCAGGATTAGTTCAGGATTAGTTCAAGATTTCAGAACTAGTTCAGGATTAGTTCAGGATTAGTTCAGGATTTAAGAACTAGTTCAGGATTAGTTCAGGATTAGTTCAGGATTTCAGGACTAGTTCAGGATTAGTTCAGGATTTCAGAACTAGTTTAGGATTGCAGGACTTTTTCAGGATTAGTACAGGATTTCAAACAGAACTAGTTCAGGATTAGTTCAGGATTTCGTGACTAGTTCAGGATTTCAGGGACAGTAAGTACAACATGAAATGTTTGAGCTTGAGTTCAGAGAAATCCCTGCGCAGGGTTGGACAAAGATGAATCAACATGTATTTTAAAATAAAATACCAAATACAGCAGCCAACCAAAATAAACTACTGTATCTTTGTATAAAAAATAAACTAAACACTAAAAAATACTAAACTTCTGTAAATTATAGATCCTTTTTACATATTGTATTTTTTTTACTCCTTATTCTTTACACATATTTTGCCTCACACACATCTGCATCTTATTTGTGTGTGTATATATATATATATATATATATATATATATATATATATATATATATATATATATATACACCTTACTGTACATTCTGCCTAATATTTCACATTTATATTTATATATATTTAGTGGACTTGTTTATTCAGCTTGCACATTTTTTCTATGCCAAAACCTTTTAACCTTCTACTTGTTGTTCTACTTGTTGCCGGGTTACAGGATCCCTGTAAATGATTTGTGTCAAAACAATACCATCACAAAAATCTGAACATTAATATCAACCAGATGTTACAGATACTGTTATAGAAAACGAACTGTCACCTTCTAACTGAACAGATTTGAGAATTTAGAAGCAATGTGTTTGCCATCATATACAGAAGAGACATGTGTACAGGTTTACAGATGCACAGGTTTAAAGGTTTATAGAATTTCTAATTGACAGATTTACAGGTTTACAGGTTTTGCACAGGCTCAGCAGTGGTGCTGAAATTTCAACACCAACTGATTACCAAGCTGCTGAAAATGAACTTAAACACATTAATATTTAATTTTTAATTATATGAAATGCTATAATATTAATCAAAGTTAAAAAAACAGATTTACGAAAACTGTAGATGCGTGGAAAATAGAATGAAAAAAGCGGAATCAGCGGTTGTGGCAACCCTGCAGCTTGTCAGGATACATGGACTCAGTTACATCAGTGCAGTAGGATAGCTGGGCTTCGAAGTCAGAACTCGCCTACAGAGCCCCCTAGTGGTCATTTACATAATTATTCAACACTCATTGCAATTAGGGTACATTTATTATTATTATTATTATTATTAACAATAATAATAATAATAATAATAATAATAATTCAAACTGAAGCAATAATTAGTTATTTCTATCCCCCATACTGGAGCCAGAACAAACTAAAGCAGCTATAATGTGGCCTATAAAATATAGGACGGTGCAGTACAAAGACAGATTTTTTTTTTCTTTGTAAATACTACTTTAAAAATAATTTATTTAACCATTTTTATGTAAAAAAGTTAATATTTAATTGGAAATGCCTTCTAACATTATACATCTAGCGACATTTAGTGGCCAAACGTGTACATAACAACCCCAGTCAGGGTGAACCTGATCAAGATATTAAAACTTTATACTTGTAAAAAGAAGAGAATTGATGGGAATCTTCAGGCTGGACAGAAAGCCTCTGAATTCCCGAAGCCCAGGAGGAAACTACACTCAGCACATTCACATTAAAGGTCCAGCAATTTTGTTACAATGTCATTATACTGGAGTAAACACTTTACAACCTGAATACAGTTATTAAAACTTCTTGTTTATGAGCTCCTTTACTTGTTAGTTATGAATAATTCGCAAAAATGGAGACTTTGAGAAGTGCAGATGGAACCTCAGCCTGGTGAAGGATGGAGAAGGAAATTCTTTTCCCTTCTCTATAAACACAAGTCTGTCGATTGTAAACGATTCGACTCTTTGAGATTATGAAAGCATTTCAATAATAAGAAATGAACAGAACAAAACAATGATTTTATTGTAGAAGGACGCGTTACCGCTTCATAAAAAGTTCTTCAATTTGGAATCACAGACTTGTGATTTAAATGACACTGAGTCGCTTGCGAGTTAAAAGAGTCGACTCATTTTGGTGAACCGACTCGTGTTCCTCGTAGTCACGTGACAAGCGACAAAATATATATTAAAAAATGCCTAAAAGTGTCTATAAAACCTCAGTATTTGAAGGCTGGTATTTGAAAATAGCTTTATGAGCGGATTTTATTTCCACAATGTCCCACATTCCCTTGCTGTGTTTGCAGGTCCACGCATCTCCTCTGGTGGATCTCTTCCTGCTCAGACGCGGAAGTCTGCAGTGAGGTGGAGAACCGCTGTGAAGCTTATCTGATCTACAGCATGGGGTCTTCTGCAATATAAATATGGACACAGTAAATATTAGAGCAGGTTTCAGCAGCAGTGTGGGCTCCTGATTAGTGTGTTTCTGGAGCATGAACTCCATAGTGGAGGTTAGAGGAGTGAAAGCTGGATATGCCTGTGGATACTGTAAGAGCTCATGGGGAAAAGTCTCATATGGTAAGTGGACATTCAGGTCAGCAGGTCTGCTCATTGTGTCAAGTGGATAAGGAATAGATGCATTTGGTTTCCCCAACAGCATGTGGTTCCTGGTTCCTGTGTTGGTTTTGGGCTGGAAACATGTTTCACAATGTTGTGGAACAATAAGTTCTGGTTTAAACAGTCAGGTTTCAGTCAGTAGATTCAAGTGTATGTGGTCCTGGTAAAAAAAACAAAAAAAAGCCTATTTTATAGTTTTATATTGTAAAAATGTGTACACAGTCCATTCATCTTATAAAAGTTTCACAAAGTACTTTAATAGAATTTATAACATTGTCTAATCTTATAATCTAATTTGTAATTGTGATTATTAGCACGTGTGTTTAGCAGTGTTGGTTGCAGAAGATCATTTAGTAATGATTAATAAGTTAGTCTGAATAAAACAGTATATAAAGTTATTGGTGTTTGTTATTTTGTCTGATCTTTTCCCCATATGATAAAGTAATGAGGATCATCTTTAGTGTAAATTGGCTTTATGTTGTATTCTGAAAACATTTTCCATCACGTTCACCGTGGACGCGTTCAGGGTAAGTGTGAATATTTATTAGTGTCAACTAACATTTACATTAATCATAGAACGTGAGTTATCAGACGCCACGTGATTTTCACCTCCTGCATCGTGTGTATTACCTGTTGTGTAATTGTGTCTCTGGAGCGTGTGATGTGTAACGACTGGGACTTTTTCCTGTTTAAATTTAGTGTGTTTTGGTGTTTGTTTACTTATTCAATCATCAAATAATTTTTTTTTTTACTTTTGCTCTTTGCACCAGATGTAATCATCATTCCTCGTCTACAGTGTTGTGCTTTTAATATAATAAATTGCATCTAGTGGCTTTAGTCCAAATTAATTATATATTTATATTCAAATTTTTTATTGTATTTAGTCTAATTGTGTCTTATTTTTGTTTGATTTGCAGGTAAATTCTGGTGTTGAAGCCCATTTCATATTGAATGATCATATTTTCTCTTCAATAAAATCAGTATTCTCACTTTTATTTAGTGTGTCTCCTGTTATTTGGTCCTAGCGCTTCATATCTCCTGTACATAGAGATCTGGGATCTGGTATTCTTAGGGGTCCGAACACTGAAGCACTAAGACTTGGAGATATTGTCAGGTGTTGTTATCATTACCAGTATCAGTTCACAGGTTTGTATGGGGATGATTTGGATAATTTTTCTCACCCATTAAGGTAAATTCCCCAAATCATCTCAGGTTAGTCCAGAATGAGTGGAGTATTGGGGGAATGATCACTGTACAGTGTAGAAGACATGCATGTGTTGTGCACAAACTGAAAGCTCCATGCTGATCATGCTGGTTTTCTGTATTAAGATATGTATTTATTTAAAGGCTGGTATAGTAGTGAGGCCAGAAGGTGGGAATTAGCTGCATTGAAATTTTAATAAAGCAGTATTAACGTTGCTTTTCAAGGCATTAGAAATGTATGTTCAGTGTACACGAAAGAGGTGGATCACTTAAGTGTGGGGAGGGATTTTAATCTGGCAACCCAATCTGGCAACCCCGCCTTCCTGTAGATATCATAAGCGTTAGCAGAGAGACCAACAGGAGAGAGGCAGATCTTTGATAAAGGTCCAGAAGAGCGACATGGCTTCTGCTGGATCTTTCAGTATAGTGGAGTATTTCGGGGGTGATGATGGACACCGCTGCGGTTACTGTAAAAACGCTCAGGGCAATTTTTCACACGGTGAGTGACCGGCAGCACCCGGATGTGTTCCCGGCTCTATCTTGACATTAGAGCAGGCACTTTCACAGCTTCTGGAAAAAAAAAGATCTCACTTCCGCTGACGTGTTTGGAAATAATCATAAATATGATTTAAAAAGTCTAATTGAATAATTCTAACAATAAAACCCATTTGGACTCTGTATCTGTTTCTGCTCTTACTGTTACATTTACAGTGATGTCCTGGGAGAGGTATGCTAGCTCTGGAGCTCTGGAGCTGACTAGCTTCACATCGAAACATCTCGTTTTGTTGTATTTGTTTTACAGATATTGAGCAATAACATCACCAGAATTGTATATATTCAACTTTAAAGTGTTGCTAGACAGTTTTGGGAGATGAGATTGCATTAACATGTGCATCTTTATTGACATGTCAGTGTTGTGTGTGTTCTGGTGGTGTGTGTGTGTGTGTGTTCTAGTGGTGTTGGTGTGTGTGGGTGTGTGTATGTGGCCTACTCTGAAAAGAAACTGAAACACACAAGAACAAAATGCATCTGAATAAGATAAAGAAGTATTTCCTCTGTACCAGAAACAGACACCACTTTTCATTTAGTCCACCACGAAAACCTCCACATCATCAAATACTGAGATTTTTCCACTTATACAGATATAAAAAAGTTATTTTCACAAGTGTCTCGACTTAATGGAAAGTTGTGTGAAAAAAAGAAAAAGAGAAGAATGGATGGTGTGTTTTAACAGGAGAATACCAATGATGGTTGGTACTGATCTGTCAGAAGGTCACAAATGAAGCATGTTTCCCACTGATGGTATAAAACAAGTATTAGGTCACAGATGCTTTAAAAACCCCAGATAATTCGTCCAATCAGAGTGTCCGTGATCAGATTTTGGAGTCACACCAAGGTCAAGAGTCAAATAATTTGTCGTCCATAGCTTCCTTCCTGTTGGAAGTGTAATGTGAGGATGTTGTTGCATGAGTAACAATAAGTATAGACTTGTTGGCAAAAGAAAACTTTCCTTTTTTTTTCTTCAACATCTTGGTTGTGTTCTATTTGCGTTTAATGTTTCAAGCAGGTGATCTGATATTCACTCATGAAGTGTATTACTGATGCAGCTTGATTTCTCCATCCATAGAACTCTATAAACGATCACAGCTGGGAGCAGGAAATCAGCAGTTATTTTGAATCAATAATATCTAATATTACTAATAAAATGGATGAGTGCTGAAGCTTGTCCACTGTTTCTATGATGGAATTTTTAATGCAACAATCAAATGATTAGTTTTATTCTTATTTATTTATGGATTTGTGTACATTTATTTTTATAATACATCATCCTTTAACTTTTCACAAAAAGCTCTCAGTGGCATTTGTATCCCTGACCTACTGAACAGGCATGAGGATTTTCTACTTGATAAAAACTCCACAGATTTTTAACACGGGTGTTTAATTTGCACAGTGTGTGAACGTAATACAAGGAAGCAATTAAAACACGACATTAATCTCTATATACAAAAAGTCCAGTAATCCATGCACATTTCTATAATTTTGTAGTTGATAAAGTCGAGGTTTACATTAGTTTACACACCTTTACATTTAAGAGCATGAATAGGATATAAATGATTTTCATGAATATGAATGTTTTCTAAATAAATATGACTGATTTTGAAATGAATGCTTTTTTATCCAGCTTGATCGACAAAGCCCATTGTTACTTTGAAATTGCTCACAGATCATTTTACTGGTGCTCAGCATTTTCTTTCCAACAAATAACCCTTCCCAGAAAAGAGTGCACTTTGGATTGATTATAACATGAACAGAGGTTAGGAGCAGAGAAGGAACAAGACAAAGCAGATCATCAGAAAATTAAATTACTAAGAAGAACAGGACAGAGCTGTTAGCACAGAAATGATGTCTCCCAATATAAAAAATTATGTTTTTTAATGAAAACCCATTAATAGAATTATGTTATGGTTTCTAGTGCTTATGTTTATATATTTGGTTGTTTATTTATTTATTTATCTATTTTATCTGCTTTCTGTTCTACCAATTATATCCCTTACCCTCATTTCTGTTATACCTGAATGCAATCAGCAGGCTCTTGTACTTCGTCATTGTTCAGTTTCAGCTCACAGCTGAAAGAAAAGAGGGAATAAACGTTTTCCATGTTGACTGAGGACTTGGTGTGTGACTAGGCTTGTTTTGAAGCAATATTTGAAACTGTTATATGTGTAACCTATCCTGCGTGCCTGTTGTGCAGATCCAGCATGCTCTCTGTATATTTGGACTGGATGGTTTGTGCAGATTGCGTCCTCTAATCATCAAACAATACAATTTGCGTCAGATGCATAATTAATAGAATTTCCATGAAGATGATGCGAGTCATGATGCATTATTACACCCTTAATTTGAGCACAGGAAGCCTTTTTAACTCCACACCAATAATGCATGTATTCATTTAAATGTGTATGTATTTTTTGGAGGAAAAAAACCCCCACAATATCGACAAAAGTATTGGGACACCTGAATTTACCACCCAGATGCTTTACATGAGGTGGAGTGGAACATCTGCTGTAGAGCTCCAACCCTATTGAATTCCTTTGGGAAGAATGTGAATGCTGACTGCACCCCAGGGCTCCTCGCCTTCTCACCTGCATCACTACCTGACTTTACTAACACACTTTTGGATGAATAAATTCTACACAAGCACACTACAACATTTAGTAGAACATCTTGCCAGAAGAGTGGCTAAATATGGAATTGGATGCTCAAAAAGAAGAAGAATAGCCTGTATTTGTCATATATATGTTACAGCACAGTGAAATTTGTTCTTCATATCCCAGCTTGTTCAGAAGCTGAGGTCAGAGCGCAGGGTCGGCCATGATACTGCGCCCCTGGAGCACAGAGGGTTAAGGGCCTTGCTCAAGGGCCCAAGAGTGGCAGCTTGGCGATACTGGGGCTTGAACCCTCGACCTTCCGATCAGTAACCCAGAGCCTTAACCACTGAGCTCCCACTCCCCCAAAAAGCACATTCTCACATCTTACTGTCCATATTGTGTGTTAGATAACAAACATGTAGTTTGTAAGCCATTTTGGAATAAATATGTACATTTTTATTTTTAGTTTAGTCTGGTATTCATCTCAGTTCTTTGCCTGTAGTACTTTGATAATTATTACTTTTTTGTTACTTGCATGCAGGTATGTGGGCCCATTCAATGAACGTCCAGGACTACCAAGACCTCATTGACAGGGGATGGAGAAGGTAGATATAAATCTTTTTAATAGTTTAATACTTCAATCTCTCCACATGGAGATGTAATGATGTAATCTGATTTAATACAAAAAAATCATCACCATTATTTATATAAGAAAAAAAGTCGAATGAAGAAATTTTGCGATTTAATATTTACGATGAGACAAACGATTCCCACATTAAAAAGTTATGAGTGTGTGTTCTATTGGACTGCTACTTAGTTCTCAAGATCCATGCAGTTAGAGCTCCTCAACAATGCAATAAAATAATCTTCCTAGAGATTGTTCTGGAAAATCCTCATGCATTCTGGGGGAAAAGAATGTTCTAACCTTTTATTAATTTAGAATGAGATATGATTATTAGGGGAATTTATTTGCTTTTGTATTAAGCTCTGCACTGTATGTATACTTTATACTTTACTTTTTATTTACTTTTTTTTAATCATTTATCATGTTTATTTCTTACTGTTAATGATGCTAACTTTTATCTTTAGAAGTGGAAAGTATGTTTACAAACCTGTCATGAACAAGACCTGCTGTCCACAGTACACTATCAGGTAAATATATCAATTAATACACACACACACACACACACACACACACACACACACAGTAAGTAGATGTATGTAGGACAATCTTGATGTACCAGACTAATACTTGGTGTGTTGATCTGTTGAAGGTGCCATGCCTTAAAATTCCATCCTTCAAAGACTCATAAGAAGATCTTGAAGAAGGTGACGAAGTTCCTGTCGAAAGGGGAGATGCCAGCAGGCCCGTGTGACGCTCCTTGTGATGGTGTGTTTCTTCATCCTAGTTCTTGGAATACGGGGAGAGCTGTCTTTTTTAAAATTCTGTTTCCATGTTAAAAAACCTGATGGTTGGTTTATTGACAGCTTTAGATATATGAAGTAACATGAGAGTCGTTTCTGATGTGGACAGAGTGAAAATGTAGAAACAGCAGATATTCTGGTGGCCTGTTTTTAAGCTCCAGTCTAGTTTGAGTGTATTTTATAGCCCACAGTGAAATATTAAGAACATATAGGGGGCATGCCTTTCCTACAGATGTAGCTTCTGTCACTCTTTAAGAACTCCAATTTGTTTCTGGACGTGCAATCTTAGGTGTGTTCTCAGACATCGCTGGCTTCCTAAAGCCTCTCGTTTCGTCTCTTCAGCGGACAGTGGCTACAGCTGCTGGAATATCGCAGACATTTCTCTCAGGTGCGCTTTCTGTGCTGTGCTACGACTGAACATCATTTCTTCCGCTCATTCTAATCTTTATGGCTCATGAGGGGTTTTGATCTTTGAGTTCATAGAACTGGATGATATGAAAAAGGAGCAGTGTGTGGAATTCTCTCAGGGGAAAAGAAAGTCAAAGCAAACCTTAGTGAAGTGGATGGAGATAAAATTAGAGCGTAGCAGAGACGGGTTATATAGTGCTTGCATGTGCAAACGACTGCACAAACTTTAATCATACGTGTCATCAAACTGCGTGTGTGTCCTTTAAGAATCCTCAAATTTATATCTAACTAGAATGATCCTATGGTTCACACTTTATAGCCCTGAGTGTGACTTACAACAACATGGAAACACAAACATAACGTTTAATCAGAAGTTTGATGTAGGAATAGTTTTTCCAGTAGTGATTAAATCCTGAGAATTGCTCAAGTCCTCGAGACTTCTGGTGAAATAGTAGTGGCATCTTCAGGGTTGTTAAGTATTATCACTAAGTTCAGATGTTAACGGAGTCCAGTGTGTCTCTAACACATCTCCTTGCACATTGTAGCCTATTTTTTTATAATTCACATCCTCCATCCTCCAGACTGCTCTTGGCTAACAATGGCTTCATGCTGGTTTGCCACTTGTGCTTGCTCAGATGAGTCTTCTGATTTTTACATCTCTGGTGTAGCTGTGGCTACAAGTGTCTTGCATCATCTGGTTCTGGTGTGTATGTTCCTGTATCTCTGTATCTGTATCTTCTTGATGGAAGGAGGTTAAACAGTTTGTGAGGGATCTGTCATAACAATGTCCCAGGCTCCTGGTGGGTCTCTCGGTCCCTGATTCGTTTGTGAAAATGTTGAGCTAATCTTTTCTGTGAAAATAAAAATGATTCTGGATTTGCTTCATTTGACCATTATCCAAAAGATTTCTTTAATTTCACTCCAGGCTTTCACATGGTGTTGGTGTTGTAGAGGGGATTGTCAGAGTGTCTCTTTTCATGGACAGACCTTATTTACTGGCCCACTAACATGTAGTTAATTTCATATTGATTTGTGTTTTAGCAGATGTTGATGGAAAAGCTGATATTGATATTTTGAATTATATTGATTATTAATGTGTAGGTGAGCGAATGGACTCCATGGTTGAAGAGGGTGGAGAAGTTCCTCCGCTGCATCCTGTGGAAATCCAGCACGCTCAGGTGGAGCATCCGATCGTCCCTATCAGCGTCGAGGAAGACACCGATGCCAAACCTTTAACATCGGAGAGTTTAAGAGAGAAAACTGTTTCAGCAGCAGCAGGGAAGAGTCCACGCGTCACGCCTAAACCAGGTGAGCTTCACGCACGAAAAATTCCGCAAATGTAAGTGTATTAGAAATTATTGTTAGATGGATTTGGACATATAAACACAAATAAATATGACTTAATGAAAAGTGTCCTGTTTTGGCAAATGAGGCTCTTAATAGAAATCCCCCAAATTACTCTAATATACAGTTATGGGGGGAAAAAATGACACTTAAATTTAGTTTTTATTTATTCATTCTGACCTAAATACTAATCATGTGCTCCTCAGCAACTTAATTAAACAAATAAATTACCTCAGATGATAGCAAACTACTTTGGGAAGTACCTGAACGGTGGGGTGTTTCAGGGGAGAACTTCTACATCAGTCCTCTAGGGGGCAGCAGATACCCACAAACACACACATGCACAAGGTTTGCTTTTTTTTTTTTTCCTTTCTTCTGTCGCGTTGCATGTTTGTATTTTTCCAACACTATATAAAGAAAGAAAACCTCCTCATAATGCTCACAGGTCATGTGTCAAAGATTTGACCTTCAGCGAAAGTAAAATTCGAAATCTGATTCTAGAAAAAAACTGACCAGGATTCCGACTTTCACATCACTTAGTGTGATTAACAACCAACAATATGTCTGTATGAAATACAGTGCTTCCACACCTCAGCGAAATGAGCAGCCCAGGAATGTTCCGGAAACAGCAAAGATTTAGAGATGCTCCCTGAAGGAGAAGAACAAGCTCTATCCCCCGCCCCCATAACACCCCCTGCCCCCCACTTTCAGAGCGGAAAACACCTGGTGACAAATTTACGGTAACAGACTTTATGAGCACCTTTACGACTTTATTGCCCTGAACACAGATGGAGTTAAGTGATTGATATTACACAGGTTTTCTACATGAGCAGGAATTTATAGGAGACTTTCTGGTGTCTGGATATGCGTTTTTGCTCTCTCTCTCACACACACACACACACACACACACACACACACACACACACACACTGCACAGCAAAAACTTTTTATTAATAGCTATAAACTATAAATATATTGACTATAAACATAGTTTTATATTATTATTTTATATTTTTAACTCTTGTTGTAAGCTTATCATTATGAATGATTAATCATACATTAATATTTAAGTAATAAATAATCAATATATTTCAGCTTATTGTTTATTTTATAATTGGCTTTAATGTTTATTATTTCTGTATTGTTTTTAACTTTGTGCTCGTATTAAAAATGTTTCAGATTTGATGTAAAAAATAAATGAGGGTCTTGTTTTGTGGATTCTCTTCTTCAGCACAATCAGCATGTTTTCAGTGGAGTTTAGGGTCAGGGGTCTGGGAAGGTCGTGTCGAACACTTAATACTGCGGTCATTAAACTATTATTGTGACCTGTTTGGACATAAGCTTTGGATCATTGTCCTGTAGAGATATCCAGCCAGATGTTCAATTTTTTAATTAAAAAATTCAGCCTATATTCTTCATGAACCCCAAGTGCTATGAATTTACACCAAATTTGGTGGTGTTGGTGGCCCCTAATTCTGGATTTGGTTGGTGAATTAAGGTTTTTGCCTAAGTAGGGCTTCACAAGTCGATATATCTGTTTAAACTTCTGAAATTGAATTGATAATGGACTATAATTACAGTCCTGTACTCAATATTTTATTTTTATAGTGTTTTTAGTTTTAAAATCATTTATTTATCTGCAAAGTTTAAAATTATTCAATCAATACTACTATTGTATATTGGAGAATTGTTCTCCATTAGTCTACATACTGTTTCATATCCTGTATCATAGAAATGCTTTGCTACTCCTGATATTAAATCTAATTATGATCCTAATTCTCCTCAGTATTCCTGGGAGAAAACCACACACTGCTTCAGGTTCCATCAGCATGTTCAGGCACGTAGATATATTTTTTATAATAGTCATCGCTGGATTTTTCTCATTCTCTACATGCATGAGGAAGTTGGGTCTGATATTGTATTTATGAAGATGACTCGCACTTCAGTGAAACAGGAAGTTATTTCTCTTCTGTATTCAGCGTGAGCTAAGACATAAACACTATTCCTCTAACTAGCTTTACTAATAGTTTAGCACTAGACTTAATGTTTATCCAGAATGATACAGAATATGTGTCTTTGTGAGTGTGTGTGTTTATAATCCTGCGTAAGACTTTGTTACTAGTAGTAAGTGTCTTTCCGCTCTCCACCTCCCCGTCCTTCACTTCCTGAGTTTTCCTCTCTTGTAAAATATAGTGCCACTCATCCAGAAATGCTTTAGCTGCACACTAAATATACACCTTCATGGCCCCCTTGGGAGGTGTGTGTCTGTGTGTGTGTGTTACTTATTTTGTTTCTGATGTAGATTGGTAATAGTGTGTACCAGTGGTGGCAATGGTGCATGCACTGAGTAAGCACTTTTTCTGGTGAGTGGGATGTATATATTCACACCTGACTGGCAAAGGCAAATGACAGTTCTGGGTCTTTATGATGTGTTAATGGCTTAAAAGGGAGAATCTGTCTTCAAGAGGAACAAATCTGTCTGTCTTTATCCCCTCCCTGTACATTGCGTATGTCTCTTGGGAGATGTTTCTCTATTTGACCCTTCACAACAGTCTGTTCATATGCCAGACGCCATTGGGTGCGTCAGAGACGGATCTTCAATGACGAAAACGACCTGTAATGTTTCTGCTATCATGCATGCGCTCGGCTCTAAAGTGGCTACGGACGTCGAGCAGGCAGTAACAGGGCCCAGGCCTCTGCTCTGGAAGCGACCCAGCGTCTGGTCTGCCTCTTCTGCTCGTGTTTACCCATTTTTACCTAAAGAAATAAAAAAAGGACCGGTGGACCTCACCTCCTCGCGTTTACAGCCTCAGCCAGAATCCTTCCCTTTATTTAGCTCTAATTTTTTTAGAGGAACAGAATCTGAGGCGAGTGGAAGGCGAGAGGGAAAATAAATCGTCATATAAGCTGCTGCATCACTGACCATCGTGCGTCATCTGGAAACGAACTTCAGACATGTTTCAAACAGAATATATCAAAAGCCTAAGCAAAGCTGACTACAATTTATTTGTGGTCTTGAATGAATAATAAACAGCGTATTTGTTTCTGTCTCAATGCTGCAGAACATTCAGATAATTCTGGGGTTTTATTTCACTTTTAAAGTAGCACACTTTAGGAACAGCACCAAAAATAACCAGCGTGTGCGATCACCCTGGTTCTGTTCTGACTGGTCCATTCCACCATGATTTATTACCCACAATTTTCCGGACTGTTCCTTTCAATCGCACTCTGCGTATCGGGTAGCATTTGGGTTTTCGTGCTTCCGGATCTCTCTGGCTCACTCTTGGAGGCTGACGGGGCCGGCAGTGGGTATGTGGGCAGCTGGCACGGGTCCAGGCAGGAAATGGCTTTGCTTTCCTTATTGCTCCAAACAGGATGTCAGTGTGTAAACTTTTGCTCTTGGGCTCTGGCTTCAGCCCAGAAAGAAGCAGAGTAGAAGGAGGAGGAGGAGGAGTACGCAGGGCACTGTAAAATCAATTGAGGAAAGCCTCTTTCCATCCGTGCACAGCATGTCACTTTTTTGCTGTTTGTTTTCAGAAAACATTAGGATTTGGATTTCAGAAATCTGAAATCTGATCTGGAAAAGTATGGAATTGGAGCGTTCTTAGAGTTAGGTCTAAAGATTTGGTTCTACCGCTGCCAAGAGTGGTGAATAATACGACAATTTAATCTATTATCCATAATAATATAGCCACATCTGGTGTGTGGTGAATATTACTCTCAGACCCTCACCCTCTCCACCTTTTATTAGTTTTTTCCTGTCCTCACGCAGTCCAGGAATACCCGTGTTTTGGTCCAGGGAGCTCCAGGCCTGAGCAAAGTCCTCCTCCCTGCTTCCATTTAAATCTGAAAAGTTCTAAAAAAAAAAAAAAAGGCAGCAGGAGCCAGTGAACAGAGTGCATGTTGTTTTACAGCCTCGGCTACAATGATGTCATGTTGTCGGAGGACGGGAAAATGAGTTCCATGTCCACGGAAGGACCGAAACCCTTTATTCAGTGCAGTGAGCTTGAAGCCTCCTTTGGCAACGGAGAGACGGCTTTGCACATTACACACGTGTACGCCCGCCCCGCCATGTGGCTTCCATATGCATGCACATGGACCATCTTGGATTGCTTTCACAATCTGCTGGAAGAACTATAAGAACTTTTTTTTTTTTTTCTTTTCTTTCTTTTAAACACGCAAGTACAGGCATGCATACCCAAAGCCCTGCAGCTACCCGGCACATAGCAATTGGAAACATGCTCTCACACCCAGCAAAATAGCTCCAAATGTAGAATTCACACAGTGTCTGCTGTCCATTATAGCATTTTCCCCCTTTTCACTATAATGTCCTCTGTTTTCAGAATGTTTGGGGGGAAACACCCACTTTTTAATTTTCATGTCAGCATCCAACAATGGTATAAATCTCTCCACTGCCAAACTGCAGAAAGATGCTTTCTGTAAAGTGCATTCTCCAAATTCCCATTCAGTAATCTATATTCTGTAAAGATTTCTATAAAAATGCTCCCTTCTATAAAGCTTCCTTCTGTAAAGTTTCGTTCGGTAAACTAATGATAAAAGCTATACTTTCTTTCTTTCTTTCTTGCTTTCTTGCTTTCATATTACATTGCTCTGTTCTGTTTGTACTTTCTCCTGGGTATAGTTTTTACATTTCTCCTCACACAGTACTGTATATGTAAGTATACAGTAGGTTTACTAGTCGGCGCTATACTTGGTTTTTGTCTTTTGTCTTTGTCTTGTGTTGTCTGTCTGCACTCTGTCTGTCTGTACTGTTCTTTTGTTTGCACTGTTTGCACCAGGCTGCACTCGATGCACTTTATGTTGTTTTGTTGTTTAGTGTAGCACCAGGGTTTCGGAGGAACGTTGTTTAGTTTTTACTGTGTACTGTGTACCACTGTGTATAGTAAAAATGACAATAAAAGCCACTTGACTTGACTTCTTTCTTTCTTTTCTTTTCTCTCTCTCTCTTTTTCTTTCAACTCAGGAGCAGGAGCAGACCCAAGCAAACCTCCATGTCGTAAGGCGAAGGATATCCGGAAAGAGCGACGTTTACAGAAGGAGCAACAAATGCAGCAAGATGGAGGAGACACTTTAACAAACCCTAAACCTGCTCCTGCAACTCCGGCCGCCAGTCAGCCCAAACCTCTAGAAGACTTCATCACCGACTCGCTGCCTGATGATCCTCTTCATCGCTTAGAGGTTAGAAATGACCTAGAAGTAGTTTTGGACTAAAACATGGCTGAATGAAAAAGACGAGATTGAGAAATGATTCATGTCAGTTGGTTTGGTGAGATCAGTCAGGATTTAAATCTTTACTCTATATTTGTTGTTAGTTTTTTTAAGCCACGATAACGATAGCCTCATCTCCATAAGGTCACTGTGTACATTTATTATCTGCTTTGCTTCAAGCCAGTTACTTATTTCATACAGAAAGCATTCAGTCCAGCAGCACACAAGGCGAAAAAAAACCTCATTGGTTTTTCCAGATCGTGTTTGACATGTGCTGTTAAAGTGCAGTCCCTCTCCAGTGTGTTAGTATTGACCTATCACTCGCTGGCAGAACGGAAACGGAGGAGTTTCTGCTAACATGTGATAGATCACACACTTCCTCTGCAGGCTTCTTCTCACTTCATCATCGCGCCGGCTCGGGATGCTGTCTGAGACAATTAAGCCCTGAGAGAGTTGAACGAACGAGACGTGCAGCACCAGCGCCTTAATGAAATGTTTACTCATGCACAATCGACCTCACCCCGAACGCACTCGATCACACGGAGTACGCTCACACACGCAAATTAGAGAGAAAACATTGTCGCTGTTTTTAATCACTTTTGCGTGTTTTTCAAGACGTTTTCCAGTACGATGACCTTTTACCAAGTTACAGTGAGGGGAGTCAGCCAGCAGGGGTTATACACGCGAGCCAAACCTCGAGAGATAAAATTACCAAAATCACTGAATATTTTCATTTATATCGTCTCTTCCCCAGTGGATCAGATTGGCACAGACTTCATTCATTACTGGAATTTGACTTTAGATTTCAATCATGTTCACGTCGTCTTTTATAATTCGGAGCAACTCAGGCCAAGATTTTGATTGCTGCTTGCACCATTATCCTTGCATTGTGTCAAGCTGAAACCCTGGGACACAGGAAACCCCTGACATATTCCAGCAGTCATTTGTCACTCAGCTAATAAACAGAATGAACTGATTGAATTGTTCCTTTTGGAAGCGTTCGATAAGCATTACCTGACGCAATACACCACAGACTATAAATCATCGCTTTCCCAATTTCTGAATATTCACTTACATCTAATATTATCTTTACTCATATTGAATTACATCTGAGAAGACTTGATCATCATTATGTCTATAATTTATCACTTTCCTGCAACGGGTGTTTGTTTGAAATTGTCCAAAACAAACTTTTTTTTTTTTTTTGCAAATAAAATTTAATATTCTCTACATACGTACATTTGCGTGTGTGAGCGTACTCCGTGTGGCCGTGTGATAGTTTTAAAACACTATAAAACACACATTCTGTTTGTAATCATAGAGACATACTAAAATGAGAGACGTTTAACACTGAAACATTATCTGTAGGAAAGGACCGTCCCGTGAGAGGACATTGTAGTAAAATTCAATTCATGCTTTGACTTAGTTTCCTCTAGGGGGCAGTGTAAGTACAGATAAATCTTATATCACAGCCGACTTTTAAAATATTCGGCTTTTCCAGAGTCTGCTTTCGTCCCGTCGTGTTCCTGCAGCGTTCCTGGTGCAGTTAGTGTCAGAAAGATGATGCTTGGTGTATTGTGGTTTCTCTGTCTTATTTTTATGCCAAATATCAGAATAAACACCCAGACCTTTGGTGTATGCAAGTCAAGCAAAAAGTTACTACCCCTGTTAAAAGCAAATGTAGTATTTCCCCCATATTAATACTGGAATCTACATAAAGGCCAAACAAAATAAATCTTAAACGAGTGTCCTTTTAGATCCCAGCATGGAGACTTGAGAAGAATAAGCACTTTATCCAATGCAAACACGACAAGCAGGAACTAATCGTTAGAAGCTGGTCTGCAAGTCGAGGCAATGTTTTAGCAGAGACTACTGGAGTTCAGAAAGTCTGTGTGAAATATTCTCTGTGTTTATTCAATCAAAAGTGAACGATTTCTCACAGTATGAATGGTACTGTAATTCTGATTTCTTCTCGCAGCTCTGCTCTCAGAACTTTACCTGTAACACTCATACTGCTAATAATACTACTGCAAATTAATGCAAATAAATTGGGTGGAAATTAAATCAGGACTGTTTCTGTTCTCACCAAACCAACTCCATGTTGAAGCTCTCGCAGGGTCTTAATGAAGTGGAGTTCGTAAAAAGTCGGAACCTCATCGGAAAGATTTTTGTTGAGTTTGTTAGACGCAGAATTGTTTCTGGTCAATGTTTGATTTAAAGGTAATTAAATGAGCTAAATTATGAGAGTGGTGTTAACTCTATTGTACAAAATTCTTTCGTTTTTTCTACGATTCTTATCCCTTCTGTTAAAACGTATTTATTTCTGATCTTTAGGATTTTGTGATGTTATTTACACCGAGTTGCTGGTCCAAGAGATGCACCTAACATGTGCACTTAAAAAGAAAAAACTATTTATAGCACATATATTGGAAGTGAGAAGTGGTTGATTAGTGATTAAGACTCTGAGTTATGGTTCAGAAGGTCAGAGGTTTAAGCCCCAGAAGTGCCAAGCTGCTACTGTTGGGCCCTTGAACAAGGTCCTTAACCCTCTCTGCTCCAGGGATGCTGTATGATGGCAGCTGAGCTGTAATGTAAATGGAAAAAATAAAAACATCTATTTACTAAATGAACACGGACCACCCTTGACCCGCTCAGGGTCTACAGTAAGTAGGTGCATCTTCTCACCTGGCAACTCGGTGTGAGTGATCTTTATGTTCTTTATGTGTCACTCAACTCAACCTTTCTCTTCTGATTGCGATCCTGTAACCTCCTCATGAACATCCTCCTATTTTCTTTTTGAAGGTGAGGTTAGTGCGCTCCATGCCACCCAGTCCACAGTTCAAAGCTTCTTTCGACGCCTCGTACCAAGTGTACAAACTCTACCAGACGGTTGTTCACCAAGACCCACCTCATAAGCCTAGTGAGAGCCAGGTCAGAGGTCATGCTGGGGGGGAAGAGGGACACAGGGGGTTGGATATGTACATGACATGGTCTCCTTAGTCAGGGTGGACTGGTGACACATTTATAAGCCAGGAAAGTGGAAGCTCCAGGACGCTACACAATCCTGAGATTTGATTGCCAGGAAACTTCACTGACTTATCCAGAAAATCGCTAGTTTACATAGTGTTATAACTTCTAGATCATGTTAATGTCCTACTGTGTATAGTGCTTTTTCTATTTTTTGTGTTCAGCCATAAAAAACTGGTCAGGTTCCACTGTATATAATTGACCTAATAGATAGCGGCTTCCGTATGCACTGCTCATTCTCAATAGAATCAGAGGTGAGTAGGAGCAACTCTATATTGCTTATTAATAAAAATAAAAATAAATCCGATCACTTTATTGTAAGGCAGCAGCACCGTGCTCACACTCACACATACAGGTCAAGAGCTTGAGTTCATGATTACATGCAACATCAGAATAGAGGAAAATGTGATATTTGTGATGGTTGCTGGTGTTTATACTTAGCAGTTTCTAGGGTTTACACAGTTAGTGTGAAAGACCAAAGGCTGAAAGAGATGTGCAGAAAGTACTGATAAGAAAGTGCACAGAATATGAGGTAAAGCCTAGCTGGTGGGAGAAAGGTTAAGCTTAATGCTGCTCATGATTGAGTGAGAGAGAGAGAGAGAGAGAGAGAGAGAGAATGAATGAATAGAGTCTTTAGAATGAGGCAGACGTCTAAGAGAAGAGAAAGGAAATGAGAAAAACGCTCCCCATGTGTAGTGGGTACTCTGTGTTTCTACAGGTGCGCAGAGTAAATTGGGTGGTTGTTAGTTTTGAGCCGCTTGGGCTCTGGAGCAGGTATTTCACCTCCATGCCTTTCACGGGACATACCAATAAACATCCATCTCCTGTTCACTGCTGCCCACGCTCACACGAGCTTCATCATCCTTCATTCCGTTCGTTAAATTTCACAAACCTGATTTTCCCTTTCTGCTGCACTAAAGCCGCCTAAACCACAAATTCTTCTTAAAAACGATCTCAGATGATCGTGAGGAGGATGTATTTTGGAGACAGAGGTCTGGTGCACTAATTACAGAATATTTTCAGGTCTGATTTTTTTTTTTTTTTCCCATTTCTTAGAGACTTTTTCAATCCTTAGACTACAATTAAAAGGACTTTCCTTTAGCTTTGAATACATTTTCTCTTATGGTCTACTACTACGATATATATTTTTTAATCTTTCATTAGATGTTAAAGTATGAAGTCATCTGTTCTAGAATCCACGGTTGTGTTTTTGGCAGTGAATTTAAGATTGACTCCAACTGGCAACCTTGATGACAGGTTGGTTTTTTGGAGCTACAGGCCATGGTGATGGTTTAATGGGAAAAGCAAATGCAAGGTTCAGATCTCACAACCATTATGGACCTTTTTTCTAAATGAAAATATAATGGTCACTGGTCGGAAAAAAAAAATTCATGCTCCTGTGAGATCAATAGTTGGCTGTCTTACATTTATATAAATATATACAGATATATTTTTAAAGAATTGGTTTGTCTCACGTATCACTTTTTTTTTCTTCTCTACATCTCTATATTTCTGTATATACACAAGTTTCTTTGGTGATTTACACCTCCACTGGATGTTTTCTGTTGTATAACATTGTGCCGTACAGAACAACAATGATAAAAATCCTCCACATTGTAAGGACTATTTTGGAATGTTTACTGTTCCACAGCCTGTTTTCCTGATTAGCTCTTTTCACTGCTGCATTAAAGCTGGAGCTGAGCAGAGTGCTAGCCTCACCTTTAGATCCCTGTTGTCCTTCATCACTGTTCCACTGCTGTCATTTATAGATCTTTGAACATGACAAGGAATGAGCAGTGGTAGTTCTTTTGTAGCCTGTATGTCCTATGATGCTGCTTTCTCTTACTTACCTGGTCTCCTCATCCCCATTTTACTCCATTCCTCCACCAGTTCTTAACCTCTTTCCATTAATTCCTGTCCTCATTATTCAGTTGTATGTGGCCCTGTTCATTTCTGCTCACTGGACCAATGTTATTCCATATTCACACTAATCATCCTCCATCCTGCTGCCCCTGAAGGTGAGGCTAGTGCCAGTCAGCTTTGAGGACCCTGACTTCTTGGCATCTTACGAGCAGTCAGTGAAGCTGTTTGCCTGTTACCAGATGGCCATTCATGATGACGATCCCTTCGAATGTGATGAAAGTCAGGTACGAGTCTTCTCCTAGCATTCATACTTTCTTGTATGTAGTACCACCAAGGACCACAAAAACTCACGTTTTGGACATTTTGTAGTTCTGACCATTGCAATAAAAAAAACATTTTCACACAAGGGCTGCTTGAGGTTCATGTTAATCATGAATAGTAGCCTGAAATATAG
Source organism: Silurus meridionalis (assembly GCF_014805685.1). Classification (NCBI taxonomy): domain Eukaryota; kingdom Metazoa; phylum Chordata; class Actinopteri; order Siluriformes; family Siluridae; genus Silurus; species Silurus meridionalis. Next base: position 34,197,365 of record NC_060885.1, on the reverse strand, counting down.
ATATATATCCATCCACTGGTTTTGTAGGTGGTCATAATACCAACATTTCATAAACAACATTATGAACTTGTCTACTGTAACTAGGTCAATCTAGAGTAGCATTTGTTTGTCTTCTCCTATGGTGCTGACATAAGCAGACTATAACCAGAATAATGTGTTCAAACTGTCAGGGGTGCACAAACTTTTGGTCATATAGTGTTTATTTTCCAGGTTGCTTTACAACTATGGGAAAGGGATGCATCCAATCTATCTGGGGTTTTAGCTGGGAATTCTGGGAATGCTTGTTTATTCCAAAAAGTTTTTTTTTCTCAGCTGTTTACAATATGGAGCCACCAGGGGAAAAAAATCAGGTCAATGAATTCTTCATGACCATTATTAGTTCCTTAAACCAGACTTAGTAATCTATTATAGTAGAATCTGATGGTTTGCAGGGAAAATCTGCAGAAAGACCGTTAAGATACTGCACATCTGTCCATCGTTTGGACTTTATTTTGTGCTTTTGTGATTCACTGTTCAAAATCGGGTCTTGTTTATTTCTGAGGAAAAGCCTGGTAGGCAGAGGGATGGTGCTGTGTAGCACATCGGTAAACGCACTTGAACATCACGGCAGTGTTCGGTCGAGGGGAAGGAGATCTCCAGCACTGTGTAACCTGTGAGAAGGTTTTTGTCCCCTCAGGCCTGGAAACTCGCTGGGCTCTGCCAACGGGGCTCAGCAAATCAATAAATACCCCAGCATATAAACCATGCCTGTGAATACTAAAAGCTGTGAGAGTCACCAGTTCTTGCCCAGATTCTTTCCTGGTGCCATAAGAGAGCAGTATTTATAGCGGGGGGAAGCTTTAGATGCGTGTGTTTGCATTAGCTCAGCTCCAGCTACGTGTTTATGGTCTAACTGGGACAAACACTCGGCTTGGAGAGTCTGGACCAAGAGCCAAGGGTGTGTATGAAGCAAACTGGGTTGGATAAATACTTTTCCGATTATACCAAAAGTGTGCTTAAAAGTGCAGAGGCATTTCACTGAAGCTTTAACAGAGCAGTACCCTCACGTGTGATGATGCTGCACTTGTGTGTTCTTAAGACACTCCAGTGAGTTCCTAGGAAAAGGTTTTGTTTTGTAGTTCAGACTACAACTTAATTTGGCTTTTCTTAAAAGTATGACTTGATTTTTAGTGTTAAGAGTGCTAGTTTATATATTTTTGCCACCTCACAGCTGCAGATTCGCTGGTTCTTTAGGTCTGTGTAGTTCCACACATCGAAAAACATGACCATAGCCATGCCCGGTTATGTCGAATTTGCTACTGGGTGTGAACGAGTAGATATCAAACAGCTTGTACATTCAATCAAATTTCATGTATACATGGATTTGAAGTAATATTTGCTGTAACTTTAAAAGATTCTTAGTGTAAATATTTTTTTATAGATTTTAAACACACATGCGGAAAACATCCACGCTGATTCATCCGCCATGTCAGCTTGGCCATTCAAGCAACAGTTCATGATTAAACAGAAATGTGACTTAATGTAAGTTCAGAATGTTATCTTACACCTAAAGTCACATTAGTGCAGCTTCGTGTCCTACCTCAGCGCCCTCACTTCCTGCTCAAGTCGTTGATCAGTAATCCTTGAAGTTTCTTTTAATGACTGTGGTTTAGGAGGCACATCCTCCGGTTCTGTAGAGAGCACAGACACGATCAGTTCTGCAGTTCTGCGTGTATGTATTGTGTCTATTAAAGTCAGAGCGACACAAAAGGTGTAAGAGAGATCTGAATGCACATAGGAATCGTATGTGCAGGTGTCCACAAACTTTTGTCTGTAGTGAAGCTGCACTGTTGCTTGGAGAAGATGTACTGTAGTGACAGCAAGTCTAACAGGGCAGGTGCTTATCCGTATGATTAAAACAATCCTTAATGTTCATAGTGAAACACAGACACTAGAATATTAATGCAGCCTCCTGTTTACTTCTTGAATTGGCGTAGAAGGGCGCCAGAGTGACCCTTTTCACCCCTCGTGCCACAGCCGTCCATGTCCAGTAGTCTGGCCTTCCTTCTGCTGACTGCAGTGATGCTTGCTCGATTGTGGGCGTCTCTGAGCTCATGTATGTGGAATGTACGTTGGTAGTTGTCATGTGATCAGGGAGAAGAAGGTCATTTAGAAATTTTGGAATTAGAGATTAGAGAGAAAAACAAACCGAAGTAATCATTATACAGTGTGATGTCACCTAATGTCAACAATAATACCCTTTAATATAATTTTAAATATATAAATATATGCAAACATGAGCAATCAGTAACCAAACAGCAGTTGTTGGTATGTCTGCTTCCATCTGCTGTGATCTCTCCACCATTCTGGCTTCCTTTCACCTTTTTTTCGGTGTGTGCTGGATGGAAAAAACAGCTGGGAGCTGACTAATTCCCTCCAGCTCTTCAATAAGAGACACTGCTTACTGTTGTGTAGTGGTTAAATCCACAGGAGCCTGCTTTCTCCACAACACACGTGTGTGTGTGCGCGTGTGCGCATGAGTGTGTGCGTGTGCGTGCGTGCGTGTGTGTGTGTGTGCGCGCGGAGGGCTCTGCTTGCCAGGTAACAGAAGAGATGTTATAATGAGTTATTTACCAAAGTGTTTTATTGGTGTCTAATGTGTAAAATGTTTCCAGACACACACTGACATGTACGCAGACTTCTCTTACAAATATAGGGGATGACCCTGTCTGTCTGTCTGTCTGTCTGTCTGTCTGTCTGTCTGTCTGTCTGTCTGTCTGTCTGTCTGTCTGTCTGTCTATCTATCTATCTATCTATCTATCTATCTATCTATCTATCTATCTATCTATCTATCTATCTATCTCTTGCTTACAGTCTTTATCACTGTCTCTCTCACTGTCTCTTGAAAAGCAAAAAAAAGCAAACTTTACTACACACACACACACACACACAAAACAAAAAGAAATATTGTTACCCTTGTTTAATAGTTGTGTGTCCTCCTTGGACCTATCAAAATCCTGTGGTCTGGAATCAATAGTCTGGAGTCTAATAATTGGATGGGGCTTGTGGCATGAGCAAGGAGATAGTTTGTGTGTGTGTGTGTGTGTGTGTGTGTGTGTGTGTGTGTGTGTGTGTGTGTGTGTGTGTGTGTGTGTATATATATATACGAGAGTGCAATTGAAAGAGAATGATAGAGAGGTTATGGATTTTTATGGATTCGACTTGACTTACTCCCCTGCAGTCTGGCCAACAAGCCAGGGGATGAAGATAATGTTTCTGGTGCCTAAAGCCATTACACACACACACACACACACACACACACACACACACACACACACACACACACACACATCCTGAACACAAGAATGTACATACACACTCATTGTCCACTTTAACAGGATCAGCTACTTCACCAGCTGCGTTGTTATGACCATTAAATGTTCCATTTCACTACTTTGTGTCAGTCTGTTCTACTGCATGGTCCTGCATCATCTGACATGCTTTTCTGCTCACTGTGGTTGTACAGAGTGTTTCAGTTCAGTCAGTTAATGTCCCTGAGAGTCTCATATATTTATTCAACTCTTGTCCTGTATAATTGTGCTTCTGCTACATGATTGTTGATGCTACATGGCTGATTGGATAATCTTATTAACAAGCATTTATTCTTTATAACATGTTTGTTGAGCGTTCTGGAACATCTCCAGCGGCCTGTTCAGCGCCATTTCATTCGTCTTTATTATTATAGCTTTACAGTGTTTCATGTTGCCCATGCCATTATAGTCAGCCGGATTTGTGCTCAGGCTCACATTGTACATCATAGACGTGTGTGTGTGTGTGTGTGTGTGTGTGCGTGTGTGCGTGTGTGCATGTATAAAGCTATATGTGAATGTTGTGGCTGCAAACGTACATGCGCGCAGTTTGGCCTCTGTTTCTCATTTGGTTCTCTTTGTGAGCTCAGCCCATAAACACGTTCCGCTACAAATCCAAGACCCGAGGGTCAGCAGTCAGTTCTAAAAGCAGATCCACCAAAAACAGTGGAAAAAACTTGCTCAACAGACAAAAGAGACGGCATGACGACACTAGAACATCCTGATAAAAGCCAATTTGTTGTCATTCCGCCTGCTTTTTTTCCATCACACATACTATTTTTTGCCAGGTTGTTGGTGTGGTTCATAACAGGCTGTGTGTGTCACCATGTGCTGCTCAACACTGAAGTTGTGTGTTTTATTGTTGAGATAAAAACCTGATTGAGTGTCGGATAGATGAGGAGTTAATGATGGATTTGGAGGAAAGGGCAGGTTGGCCATGTCATGTATATATGGGGGTTTTGTTGCATAATTTGTGTCCACAAATAAACTGTGAATGTTAACTATTACTTAATGACATGCTTATTATTTTGCCTGTTGATTATTTGGAAAATTGGCTCCATGCATCATGTGTTTTTTGTGAAACTTGACCTGTATTTATTTGTGGATTAAGGAATCATTATAATGCTGAATCATGCTATGTGTGTTCTAGCCAATCAGATAACAAGACAGGTATTTTCCTAACGCCCACTTCACGCCAGCCAATCACAGCACATTTACGTCATGGTATGGTATGGACTCCACAAGACCTCTGAAGGTGTGCTGTTGTATCTCTAAAATCTCTCAAATAGAAGCACCAGAACTCCTAAATCATGTTGGATCCAGGTTAATTGTCCAGCACATACCACAGACTCGGATTAAGATCTGGAGAATTTGGAGTCCGAGAACTCTTGTTCATGTTCCTTAGACGGTTCCTGAACCATTTTTTTGCAGAGCTGCACCTAGCATGGTCCTGTTCGAAGAGGCCACTGGTTACAATAATACAAATACTACAATACAAAGATACACATTTTAATTAGAGCCAGTATTAAGTTCTTCTGCAGCAATATGGGCTGCAGCAGGTCTTCCACAGGATAGAGTTGGTAGTGGGCGCTCATGGCCTTGTCACCGGGTCACCGGTTCTCCTTTTTTTGGAACACTTTTAATAAATAGTAACCATTAAATAGCAGGAACTGTACACAGACCTGCTGTTCTGGAGATGATCTGACCTATCCGAGCATCTAAACATTGCCCAGACATCAAAGTTTGGTCCTATGCAAAGTGGAAAACTGAATGTTTTTTGCCCGCCATTGTAACAAGATAAAAAACCATACATTTCTTCAGTTACTTGGATCAGGTTTTTACTAAACTCTTTTTAAACTGGTGCTTGCTGATTGGTTGAACATATAACTCTTGTAGTTAATTGGTGTCACATTTGGCTTTAGCACCAAAGACTTCTTTTACTATCTGATTGGATAGAGCGGATACTGTGGGTATTAAAACCAACAGGTTAATTTTTCTGCTTATTTTAATAATTTAGTTGATTGATTTTGTGCAAGAATATTTGTATGAACTATTTGTGCTAAATTACCATTTCATCTATTTTTCCTCTCTCTGCAGTTCAAGAGATTCCTGTGTGATTCACCACTAGAGGTAAGTTTATTACACTGAATACACAGTATGTGGCCATTTTAATCAAATACTGTAATATTAACCGGTGGTGGTGGTTGTGGTGGTCATGGAGCTGGCATTGTTTTCCTGTTCCTAGTCCTTCAGAGGAATAAAAACATGTTCTTCAGACAGACTTGGAGACACTTGTGTTTAAACATGCACGTTAGCACAAAAAAATTGCAGTAAGCAAAGCCTCAGGGACCTGCACAGCGCCACACTGAGACTTTTTACAGTCTGCGTACCTGTAATTTAATGTAATGACAGGTGCCATTATTCACAACAGGAAAGACAGTGGTTGATCTCTTCTTCTTCTGAGGTCCTCCAGCATGGCAGTGAAATTGTTCATGCTGTTTAGAAGTGAGTGGAAAAAAGTCGAAGTCAAAAGCCAAATATCTGACCGTAAAATTGGTATGTACTTTTGAGCATCCTATTCCACATTTAGTCCCCATTTGCTGTTTTAATGACCCCCACTCTTCTGGGAAGATGTTTCACTATTTTTTGTGGAGATTCATTCTACCACAAGGGTGTTAGTAAAGTCAGGTAACTAGCCTTCCAGATCAGAGTGTTCCAGATCAATCAAGTGCATTTTTTTTAAAAGTAGCAAATTCACCTTTATATACCCAGGTGTGTTCTTTGGTCACGTGACCTAACTTTGAGCTCTTGAGCTCTGCTCAAGTGTGTGTGTGTGTGTGTGTGTTAGCCATGCTCAGAGATAGGCCTGCGTCGCATTTTGTGAGCTTGTTTCTGCTTGGCTTTGCTAAATGGCTTTTTATTGGCCCATGATGTGTCTGTCCGTAGGCAAAATGCTTGTTAACAGTGCTGTTGTGTAATTAGTCGTCAAAATTTTATGGACATCGGGTACCACTTTTGTCCCATAACCTCAATTTCTCCACACACACACACACACACACACGCTCTGATGTCACTGCCCCTTACTCAACTGCTGTGGTAAACAAACACACACTCAATCACACCCACCTGGAAATCACCAGCAGTGCGATTTGTGAAGCCGGGAACAACGCAAACTCAATCTGGGTTAAATTACACTCCCTCACACCTCAAAAACTACAAACCCCAGCATCAGATTCAGTCACACCGTGAGTCGCAGTCACAGCGGTCCAGTTCAGGATCGGGGTGTGTGATACCGTATTTAACAGCCACTTTTGGTCTGGATTGCATTTTCAAGATCTAGTGTTTGGAAGAGGCATTTTCTGTTGTTCCAGATAATACTGGATTTTGTGGATGGTACATTTAGTCTCCTCAACCTGTCTGGCAGAAATGGTGTAGAAATGGTGTAGTTTTGCTCATTTATTCGTTTGTTCTTGTATCAGTCAGTTCTGATTGGAGGTCTGTGAGCACACGGAAACTTCAACTACTATTTGCACTTGTATATTTCATACTTATAAATCGATTTTTTGTGTGCATGAACACTGTCATAAGTGATTTCTATTTTTTCTTAACTCACAAACCCTAGTAATTGTCTTCATAGCTGGTGTGTTCCTCGAGGAACTTGGAATGAAGAGTATTGTGCAACCCCCTGCTGTAAGAGACAGGAAGCCTCTTTCAGTGCTGAGAGATGAGCGAATATCTGGACGGCATGCCGGGTCACGCCTTGAAGCATTACCAAACCTTTTTTTTTTCCACTCTGTGAGTGCAAACTGACTGCTTTGGTGAGAGACTGAAGTGCATCTGGAGTGTATATATGTGACCATGATTATCTAAACTGTTGATACTGTGTGGGATCTTCAGAGCTGGAGTTTGGTTTGGTGTCAGTCCACATTAAAAGCATTATTTATTAGGAAATATGGTGTTTCTCCATTATTGAACATTTAAAAGGCTCTGGCATGGAGGAGTTGGTGTTAAATGGATAATGTAAACCTTTTGTTTCTGGTTTCTTCCTCATACCATCTATGGGAGTTGTTCCTTGCCACACTCACCACAGGTTTGCTCATCAGAGATAAATACACCTCAATGAAAATATAAGTGAATTTTGTATTATAATTCTTACATTCTCTAAAGTTGCTCCGAGACAATGTTCAGTGTTAAAATATACGTGTGTAGAAGTAAAATTGATTGGGATGTGTTTAGTGGAATCGGATGGTTTATAGGTCTGCAGCAGTGATGCAGGTACCTGCTCTGTATTTACTGTCGGAGAGTTAATTTGGGCCATTTGGTGTTATTGTTGTATAGTCAGGGGTTGAGGAATGTTAACTGCCTCAGCTTTCACTCAGGGCTTCTGTGTGTGAGTAACAAAGCGCCAACTCGGAGAACCGAGGCACCATGTGCGAGTGATTTTGTGTTAGAGTTTTTTTTTTCTTTTCTTTGTGTGCATGCTTTTCTGGCTGTCATGGCGGCTAACCTGGACTCGTCACCTGTCCGGTGAGGTGACGCTCGGGTCACGACGATAACTTTTTTGCTTATTCTTCACAGACGATGGTGTTGGTTTTTGTTTGATCACGAAGACCGAACAGAAACAACCGTAAAACAATTCGGATCAAACGTTCGAATATTTGCCAAATGACATAAGCCTGGAAAAGTACGAACGAGCCAAGTGCGTTTGTTTATTTGTTTTTATTTTTTAAGTCAATAAACGAGCACCTGTATTTATCAGCGCTAATCCGTTACTGACAAATAAAATATTTCTCCATGGGATAAAAATTCTCCACTTGATCAGTCTGAGGCACGGCACTTCATCTGAAAGGTCTTCTAACACATGCTTCCACTGCTTTGACGAGAAGACTGTATGAAAATAATAAGCATGTGGAATGCTATTGGAAATAAAGGGAATATATACTGAAATTGTTAGATTTTTGTTCTTCCAGAAGCTCGGGTAGGATTAGTCCAGTGCCAGCTCTCTCTGGGTGGGATGGGTCATGGCAGTACCTGGGGTTTAAGTGTACTGGGCGTTATGAGTGTGTGTAATTTGGCTGGCAGCGGCACGCCGAGCCTCTCGGGGTGCAGGATTAGCGTGATAACGAGTGCATTCCATCGCGGCTAACTGGGCCCAGATGGGTTGAGGCGAGGGGGTGGGGAGAGAGTGGACAAGATCCCTTTACTGACGCTGCCTGAACCCTCGCCCTCCCACTGAGCCGTTTGAAGTCACAAGGCGAAAACCTAGAGACGTCCATCTCGCTCCCGGCGTTTGATTGTAATAAATAAGTAGGGGTTTACGATCTCGGGAAGGTCACATGACTAGGGGATTGGGTCATTTATAATACATTGTTTCTTCTGAGTGTTTTCGTGATGAATAGTGCTGAAGATAAAAAGCAGTTTGAAGCTGTTTTGTGGAGACCAAGAACGAGATGCGTTATTTTTTTGTAATACAGAGACGCTGACACTTATTTCCTCTTCTTCGTGGTTTGGATATTGATTTTGCCCCTGCTGGGTCTTTTATTAAAATACCTCTAGTGACTTGAGAACCCAACACACACATGAGCAAACCCCACATTTGGGAGCAATTAGCAAGCTACTGTTGTGTACACCATGTTCCTGCAGTACATTCAAACACCATCAAAACGCGTTTCTGGATTTCCAGCCATTCAAACATGAATGTTTTCTTCTGCAGAATTTGTGCGAGAGTTGTGTGTGCACCGGTTCTGTTTGTTCATTGGGAAACTACTGCACGTGTACTACATGTACTGGAAGTATAAAATATAAGAGGGATCTTTTTATTTCATCCCAAACGCTTGCTTTGTGTTCGGGAAGGGGGCGGAGGCCGGAGAGGCTGCTGCGGTTTCATTTTTGTTGAGGTACCAAGAACAGCACCACCACATCGAGTGTGTTACAGTTAAATTAAAACCAGACATATTTGGGTTTGAGAATGAAGTTTCTGAAAAAGTTAGTCTGCTCCTATCTTTGTTTCAGTGTTGAGGAGCCTGTACTTTTTACTTCATTCTGATGTTTAATGTGAACTGCAGCACGTGACTTAGATCTTCATACAGATATCTTACTTTTATACTCCACCATGATTCCATATTAACTCACTCTGGGTTCCTTTTTATTTTTGAAATAAATAAACAGGCGGAGACGTCTCCTGATGGACCTGATATGGGCTACGGCTCCTTCCACCAGCAGTATTGGTTAGACGGACGTATCATAGCCGTGGGCGTCATCGACATCCTTCCTAACTGCATCTCCTCAGTCTACCTCTACTACCACCCGGACTTTGCCTTCCTCTCGCTCGGATCCTATTCCGCTCTCAGGTGCTTCTCACACCCTCACAAACATCTCACATGAAAGTTGTTTCATACATCATGTGTATCGTGTATCGTTTTAGGATTTTACGCACTTTCAGGTTCGCTCTAACTACAGTAGAAGGCCAGGTCTCAAAACTCGCTACCTGAACAATAGCTTCTTCACTTGATTGTAGTAGACATCAGATTTTCCAGTGTGTGTTCTGGAGGAGAAAGGAGAATCCAGAAGGAGGCCCTCTAAAGGGGAAAGTGGAGCATGGACTGGGGTCTGGGTTCTACCTAAAGCAGCTGCTGTCAGCATTTGGGTCAGCTGCTCTGTGTGTGTGAGAGAGTGTGTGTATGTGTGAGAGTGTGATTGATGAAGTGTGTAAGTGCTCCTAGGTTCAGGATGTGGTGGTGTTTAATAAATGGTCTGCTGGCCACAAGTGTTATTATTTCAGTATCTCAGATCTACAGGATCCTGGGGTTGTAAGTGGTTTCAGATTTTTTTTTTTCAACGTCTACACTCTCGAATATTCAGTTTGTTTCAAATATGTGTCAATTCTATTGTGTATATTTTATATTATATGCACATTTATATATTATATGATAAGCCAAATCTATATTTATATATAATAGGCACAAGGTGTCTTTGGAGAAATCCGGATTTAGAAATTGATGAGGGGGAAAACCTCTTGAAACAATATGAAGAAAGATGTAAGTGAAATAATCAATTGAGCTAAATGTAGAGAGAGTTACTGGAGGTCGGACGATATTACGGTGGTATTTTACTGATACGATATCTAGGTTGAATTGTACTTGCCGATAACTGATTTTTTTTAAATGGATACTGGATTAAAATTTTATCATAACGCTCCATGGAAAAATAGTACCGAACTTTAAAAAAAAAATTTAAAAAAAATTCATTTTTAATGAATCAGGAAAATGTGCCAATTAAAATAATTATTAACTATTTATTAATAAATAGAATTAAATAATGAATAAATTATAGCTAATAACTATAAAATAGTGCTCTCCAGCAGCGCGCAGTCTCGCGTGTAAAAACAAACAGCACGTGGCGTCAGTGATTCGCCTCAAGAGGCCGCTCTTGTAAAGACAGCAGACCGGAAGCCGGAAAAACTACCAGTGTGGATTTTTGCTGATATCGATAGTTCCGGTGTCCCGATTTAATCGGTCGACCTCTACTAGTCCATTAGTTAGAGTATTATTTATTTATTTTTTGCTTCAATGTTAGAAGCATAATTTGATCAATAAGCTGAAGACCATCAGAAACATCCACAACCATGGGTACCACGGCACAGCTCCAGAGGTCTTGCAGAGACCAGGTCTGAGGACCTACACAATATTCTGGTGGTTTTAATGTTATGGTGACTCATAATCATAGCTGTGTATGTGTGTGTGTGCGTGTGTGTAGTTTAGTTTAAATACAGAATGTACACAGGAAGTGTATTGTATAAGGAGAGTTGAGGTGTGTGTGAGTGAGTCAGCGAGAGGGAAATGGCCGTCTACATTAATACGAAGTAGGGTTCATGTGTCCTGTGGTGAGGACTGTGGCATAATTAGCTTGTGTTGGAGTGTCAGCTCACTGAAGAGGAGATAATGGGGGATTCAAGCTGCTGCCAGAATATAGCGGGTGGGGTCAGGGGATGTGAGGAAGGAGGGATGTGTCGTTTCAATTCTCTTTATTTTCTCCCCCCAACCAATCCCTTTTTTTGTGAATGGCTCTCTTAGCCATTACCCCCCACACCCACCACCCCCCCATTCATGGATTTGCAAGGCTTTGTCACCAAGGGATGGGAACCCAGGAACCTGGCAGCAACCGGCTGACCTTCTAGCACCTCTCTGTTTGGCATTCCTCTGTCTTCCTCGCCTTTTTCTCTCCTCACACTCTTTCCCTCTTCTTTAGTCCTTCTCGTTCCCTCATTCTGTCGTTCTTCTCTGCTTTATTTTCCACTATATCTATTTTCTTTTAACCCCCCACACACACACATTCACAGCAATAGTTCTCAAATTTTCATCAAGACACTGAAAGTTTATTTTTTCTCCCTTTGTCCTGCATTTATTTATCAAAATCCAAAGCACATTGAGACGAGCCTGGAAGATGGATCAGGAAGAGAAGAAGGGGGGAGAAAAGAAAAGAAAAAAGAAAAGAAAAACAGGTGGCGCAAGCTCCCTGATTAAACATCAGGATAAAGTTTAAATTCATCCTCCACCCTCTTCCTGTGTGTAGTCTGAGAGCTCAAGTTCCTCTTCTCCACCTCTATTTAGAGCGACAGATCATCACAAGCCCATGCTGAATATCTGTGGACTTTTTTATTTGTATTAAAGTGTGCATTTTTTAATTTGTGTTTATTTTGGTTCTACATTTTTGCTGCTATTGAATTCAGATTAAAAATGCAGGAAATGCGACGAAAAATCCATCAGGGACAAAGTGTGAGGAAATTCCTGTGCTGGCTGCTGGTAAAGAGCAGCACTGAGAGAGTTGATCATATAATGGATTTATATTTAGAAAACTACAATCGTGATATTATGAAAATTGGGACGTGTGCAAATATAAATTTCTCCAGTTAATTAAAAATGGAGGTGACAGAAACCACAGTTAATAAAAAATATTTCCATGATTACCTGTTTTGTGGATTTACATATTGTTTGAATGTTTTAATACACGAGCTGCCGGATTCAGGAGGATCAATTGGCCCTAATAAATCTTATTTCTGCCCGATTTCTGATTTATGACACGTATATAATTGTGAAATCTGTAGTAATTATTATAATAGATTATAACAACAATAAGATGATATCAGGTGAAAAATGTGGTATGTATAAAATCCTGATTTCTGTATTCTAACGTAGTAACAGGTCTATAATTTTTTTTATGTATCTATATACAGGATAATAAAACTTATGGTTTATTAGTAGAGATTAATTAAATAGCTAATTAATTACATAGTAATTTGTTAATTATTTGGTTTTATTTATTTTTGCATTAGGGAGATCGCCTTCACCAGGCATTTGCAGAAGCAGTCCCCCAAGCTCTCCTACTACTACCTGGGCTTTTACATCCATTCTTGCCCTAAGATGCGCTACAAGGTATGTTTTTTTTTCTTTTCACTTACCTCCACACCTGGGACATGGCTAAAGATCGGATGTATCATTGTCTTGTAAAAAAAAAAAAAGGACAAAATCTAAAATAACTGTCTTTCGGTCTTCAACTCCCACCTCATCTCAGTAATCACCCTGCGTCTCCTTCTGTTAGAATCTGAATACACCCAGTGTACATGTTGTCTGCGTGTCTCCAGGCTGTAAATGCCAATAGGGACGGAGGGAGGAAGGCACTACAAAGGCCAAGTCTAGAGCTCCTACATGTCTGCACACACCTTCAGCACAGCCTCAGTTTCATGTCCTGTCCTTTTTTTGTTAGTGTCTGTTATTACCAAACACAAAATTTTGTGTTGCCCGGGGCAACGTCCCGTATTAAAGTCAGGAGCAATGCAGCAGCGACCTGGCATTGTGCTTGATAGAGAGGGAGAGAGACAGACAGACAGAGAGAGGGCTTTAGAAGGTGAAATCAACATGTGGTTTAAGCCACAGAATTAGCAGTGGTATGTCCTGGATCTCAGTTTCACTAAAAAAGGCTGATTCGTTTTTTTTTCTCAGCACCCATGCATGGCTGCTCATCGGCTTTAACGTGTCCTGAAACTACAAGAAGTGAAGCCGGTAGAGTGAGAGCAGGTAGAGGAAAGTGTTCACACCAGTGAGCACCAAAGTGAAGATCATTCATTTTTCATGTCTGTGAACTACAGAGACACGAAAGCAGGAAGTGATGTTTTCTCAGATCTACGCTGATCAGGTCTGACGCTGTAAGCAAACTACAGGTTTAAATGATTCCTTAAATGAGTCTACCTGTCATTTAACATTTCTTTAGTTCCCTTCTCCAAATTTATGTTCTGAAAAAGAACATAAATTGTTTGATGTTTGACACAGAAATGGGTGAAAAGTCTGAACTGTGGATTTGTGTGGTTTATTTCCAACACGAAAACTTCCGCTTCTACATGCATTAGAAAACGCCATTTTCGTCTAAAAACGATTCGGGTCCACAATTATGTTTTCAATTATTTCCCAGAAGTTGCTCATCCACACCGAAACGTGAGCAAAACGTAAGATGGTCTTAAATATCTTTAGGGAAGTGTGTGTATTTGAGTCTGGAAAACTCTGAGGTTTTTTTTTTTAATTTTTTTTATGAAAAGTGTGTAGGAACTCTGAAAATGCAACTCAAGAGTTACTGTTACACAGCACAAGAGAAGGACTACAGATATCAGAACTGACTTGTTATAATATATCTTGAATATATCTTACAGAGTTCCTGTAGCTGCTTTCTAGTGTAACTGCTTCAACATTTATTCTCCGACTAGAGGACTTGGGTTATACCTGATCAGGGAGTTTTAGTATGTGTTGAGAGTTACAGAGTGGAGGAAGCTCATTTTGGGCCTGGGATAAAGAAGGATGTCCAAGACAAAAGCCAAATAAGTATTAACCCAGGTGGAGGACGAGCTGGGGATCACTTGACAGGGACAAGGGAAATCTGAACAGCTGATTCATAAACAGGGGTAGGAGATGGCAAGTAACGGGAAGAATGTAAATAAAAGTGATGAACTGGCTTAGAGCAGAGGGAGCGCAAATGTCGGAGAGGGAACAGATGGGACTGGAGAAATCATTAGCAGGTGAAGAAGAGGTCAGGGTATAGACTGCTACTGTTGTTCATAGTGTCCATCGAAATGATGTCTCTCTCTCGCTCTCTCTCTCTCTCTCTCTCTCTCTCTCTCTCTCTCTCTCTCTCTCTATTTCTCTCTCTCGCTCACACTCAAACTCTTACACGTATTTCCTTTCGTCACCAAATCCTCTGTCATAGTAGTTGAGGGCACGCTGCTGGAATCTGAGATGCCTTCAGATTGGTAATGCCTTCTTTTTCTGCATTCAATCAAACTGCTGATCTCATTCCATATTACTTTGTACTTTTTTTTTACACCATCTAGTAATCCTGCATGGTATCAGGCAGAGGTGGTTAAAGTCCACACATTTTTCACTCAGTAGTGCAGATACTGATGTTTTAAATGATTCTGGTAAATGTTGAAGTTCTGACTGCACTTTTTCACTCAAGTTAAAGTAAAGAAGTTTGAGATGTTCTTCAGTAAAAAGTAGTGATTTTTACGACCTGTTTTAGTGTCAGGCTGGAAACTGCCCCTTATCATATTAATATAAAAGACTGAAGATCACCATATAGAACACAAGCATGTTTCCATCACTGACTCCTTCTGTCTCATCCACGTTAACCCCAGACTTTCCTACTGCCTTCTTCCTGCTCATTGTGAGCTTCAGAAACTAGTCTACGTCTGTGGTGTGTGAGAGACAGGTAATGATGCATTAAAACTAAAGTAACGAGTCTGGATTGAAAATGAAAAAAACAGAAAATACAGATATTTGTGTAAATAATGTTATGAGTGAAATACTGTAAAATATTGATAAATAAAAAAAGGACTACAAAGTTTTTGTTTGTCGATACTTCCCACCCTCTGGTAGCAGGTGAGAAAGGGGCACATTCAATCTACCCCGAGGGCAGTTTGTACTGTATGGGTTTGAGTGCGAAAGCCCTGAAATAGTTTTATTACTTTTATTTTAAACTATATCTGTGTCCCTAAGACTTTTCCCTGCATACAGGTCCAGTTTATATGTCTGTGTGTCTGGACGCTTTAGGGGACTCCTGCCAGGAGATCAGTTTCCAGTTCCCCAGGTTCCCCACTCTGCTGATCTCAAATCTGAGACGACGGCCACTCGCCTCCCTGCTGCCTCTCCCCCGATTGTTCGAGGGTGACAAGGTCGCCTGTTTCACACCTCCACACACCTACTTGCGGCTTTTCCAGCGTGCTTGAATTGCTCATTAATGCATCCGTACGCTTATTGTGGTTTTCTCAAGATGCCTAAACTATTGAAATTCCACTTGGGGCCTTGGTTTCAGAGGCATCCTCTTGGGCACCGTGCCCTTGAGAAAAGCCCAGCGCCTGCTGTCTCTTCATCAAAGCCACCATGGCTCACACAATTAAGCCCTGCTGGAAGGCTCTTAGTGGCCCCAAGTACCTCAGTCGAGAATTGCGTGCCTCTTTATCAAGCACTGGGACACTCTGTACTCTCTCACTTGTGTCTGCTGGCAACGCAGAGCTGCCTGGTCAATACGCGATCCTAATTTTGATTAAGGAATCAAAACTTGTGCATTCGGTCTGTAGACCAAACAATCCTAAAATACAGAGTGTCAGTTTTACTAAACCATACAGGAACCACAACACTATATTAAATACGTGTAAAACTTTTAGGAGACCACAAGTAGTTGGACAGTTTTCTTCTCAATTATTTATAAAGATCTGGGGCCATACTTTAAATCACAGGTTCACAACCCTGAAATACTTGGATTATGCTTCGTCCTGCATATTATAGTGTTTTCTCGACTCCCAACACCAAATCAGCCATTTAATTAATTAACAGGGTTTCCTGAGATGATGTGGGTCTGCTAGAGCTGGAAAAACACAAAACCGTGCAGAACAGGAGGTTCTTCAGGACCATGATTGGAAACCTGTGCTTCACAAAGAAACTCTAGAACACACACTCAGGCTGTGAGCTTAGATATATATTATTACAAACTGCAAAATAAACCAAAATGAACAGTTGAATAAGAATAAACAAACAGAATTTTCAGTTTATTTTTAATTTAATACACAATCACAGTGTAGGATTTTGAGGTCATAAAAATTCACTGTTGCAGTTTTTTTAGCCATAATGGGTGAAGTTCTGATCATATGTGTGTATGTAAATAATGTATTTTGATTTAGTTTATTATTTTTTTTATAATTTTATGCAGTATTATGGTATTTAAAAAAAACTTAAACTCAGATAGTAGGATAATAAGATCAGTTTTTATTAGAGGTTGACCGATAACCGATTAATCAACCGATTTTTTAAATAGATACTGAATAAAAAACAAGCATACTTCATGTAAAATACTGGACTTAATTACAATAATAAAAAATTTTAAACAGTACAGAATCATTAAAATGTGCTAAATAAATATTTATATATGCATTAATAAATATAATTGTAAATTGTGAAATAATAAATATAGCTCTGTGAGGCACGCAGCTTCACATGTAAAAACAAACAGCTCATGCCGTTATTCACCTCTAGAGGCCGCTCTCGTATGACAGTGGACCGCCAGCCGGAAAAACTAGCGGTATGGATTTTTACCTATAGTTCCAGCAATCAAATATTGGTGCATGTTAATCTGCAAAACTGATTAATCAGTAACCACGTTATACGTGTTTGTATTAACTTAGACTTTTCTCAGATTTCAGTTTTTTAGTTTCACACAAATTTGACAAGAAGTAATTCCTTCTTCAGGAAATGCACAAATGAAATGCAGTACTTTAAGTAAATGCTTGACCTTGAACACAATATAAAGGTCTTAACTTGCTCTTGCTTTATTTTGGACTTCTTGATTTGACCTTGCTCCTCCTGGTCTCGATCTTTGTTAGTCCTGGTTTTGGACTTGTCTTGGACTTAATAATGATGGTCTTGACTTTAAGGTCTACAAATATAATTAATTTACTAAAAGAAATAAAAAGCCAGATATAGTTTCAGTATCAGACTGTCAACCTGTAGGACTATAATATATCAAAACCATATAGAAATATTTGCTCATTTAAGGCACATTTGGAATGAAAAAATAACTTTTATTAGATAATTTACAAGATAAGTAGGAACCCAGTCTTGCATGGCAAACCAAAACACTTAAACCCATTGCCAAAGGCTTCAACAACTTTCCCCCTGAGGGGATATAAAAGCTCTTTCTGGGCTCTCTCCATGAGGGGTATATGGAGTGCCAGCCATGTCCATTACTCTAAGCCGAGTCTGGCCAGTGTGCTGTCCAGTTTAAGACGTGATTTCCTGGCCCTGTCACTGAGCGAGAGGGACTAATGGCCTCTTGGCCTCCGGTCGTCTATAGCCTGCTTCCAGCATGCTGAATAGATCTAATGGTGTGGAATGATCCATTCACTGGGATTCTGGCTGGAGTGGGTTTCAGAATATCATACTCTTCCATTTTTTTCGCACCCTCAGCCTGGTGTTTCCCGGTGCTTCCTGTTCATTCAGAACCCCAGCCATGTCACGGTCGTGTTGGAAGTGTGTTCAGGGTTGTGTTCAGTCTTCTGGCAGCAGAGACGGCAAAACTACACACATCCCTCATTCAAGTAGAAGTACAGATACTCACGTTTAAAGACTCTGGTAAAATAAGTACTGACTACACTTTTTTACTCAAGTTAAAGAAGTGATCTTTGATCAGGAATGTCTTTGTTTACATTGCTGACTTTATCTGTTTGTTAACCCCATACGTCTTGTTGCCTTCTGCCGCACTCGTTATTAGCTTCTAGCGTAAACTAGCGTACATCTGTGGTGCGTGATAGCAAGAGGAGGGAAGTAACAAAGTACAAATACTTCATTACTGTACTTAAGAACATTTTTCCAGTATCAGTATTTTAGTTCAATATTTATTTTTAAATTTTTTTACTTTCCCTCATGAAATTTTTACACAAACATCTGTACTTTCTATTTCATACTACTTCAAACAGGGTTTGTTTCTTTAGTTCAGACACGATCAATATTTTTCTTCTCATTGCGCACCAGCTGATCAACCTATTTCTTGTCATTGACTCTACAGACGTAGGCTAGTTTATGAAGCTACACCAGTAGTAGGTTGAAAAATCTACTTAAGTACAGTAACAAAATAATCTAGACGTGCACTCTTTTACCCTGAAGGCTTTTTCCACACTACTGCTGTCTTCTTACAGTTGCATGGTGTTTTGATGTCTGTAGTTTCCTGATATGGAAGTGTATCAGCTGAAAAGAGTTTGTGTCAGTGATAACATTACAAGAAGGAGATCTGGACTTTACTTCCTGTGGTTAGAGTCTATTGTTCTAACACTGATGGATGGAATTGTGATGAATT